>NC_087182.1:1763754-1768754 GCF_035594125.1 Scylla paramamosain
GAGAGAGAGAGAGAGAGAGAGAGAGAGAGAGAGAGAGAGAGAGAGAGAGAGAGAGAGAGAGAGAGCGGTGATTGAATGCGCATTTCACTTGAAGAGAGGAAAGACATACATCATTCACCTCTCTCTCTCTCTCTCTCTCTCTCTCTCTCTCTCTCTCTCTCTCTCTCTCTCTCTCTCTGAAACATCAAAGATTTGCTGTGCGTTTTCTCTTTTAACTATTTCTCTTTTTTTTTTTCTCCTCTCCCCTGCTCCTTCTCTTCCTCCTCCTCCTCCTCCTCCTCCTCCTCCTCCTCCTTCAGTTTGCATCCCCGATACAACGAAAGTGGTCTTGACAGATAGTGAAAATTGAGCTCCTACGAGTAAACATCCCATATCATTTTCAGATCGTCGGGAATCCATTTTCTTTGCAAATCCGCGCTGTACATAATGAAAGGGGAGTCTTCTAAAATTTGAAATGTTTTATTTTTATTTATTTATTTTTTTTTTCGTTTTCTATTATACGTTTAGGATAATTTCTATTCATTATTTGTAGTGGGTGTTTTTTGTTTTTTGTTTTTTTGTTCTTTTCATTTGGTTTTTCATTATTGCTCTCGATGTAACTGTCAGATGAGAGTGTGTGTGTGTGTGTGTGTGTGTGTGTGTGTGTGTGTGTGTGTGTGTGTGTGTGTGTGTGTGTGTGTGTGTGAGAGAAGGTACAGTAGAATGGTTAAATGGTTTCCGCTTGAAAGAACATCGATGCGTGAGGTGTTATTGGCTGAGAGAGAGAGAGAGAGAGAGAGAGAGAGAGAGAGAGAGAGAGAGAGAGAGAGAGAGAGAGAGAGAGAGAGAGAGAGAGAGAATCAAACAGACAGACAGACGGACAGACAGACAGACATTTACTACACACATCCATATTGCCATTCAACCAGACACCCAAAGACTGACAAACAGACAGACATACACACAGATTGACAGACAGGCAGATAGACAGACGGACAGACCACATGAGAGAGCCATCATTCATTAGCTGTGTCCACTGAATATAAAAGTTATTATGAAGTTGATTAAATCCAGTGCAGAATTAATCGTTTTTTTATTGCATATTTTTTACGTATTCGCCGCCAGCATGGACAGCAGGCGGGTGCGATGTCCCCGCTTGATTAAACTATTGAGTGGCAGACCAGCTGAAGGCAAAAAATATCGCATCCGCTTTCCCTTAATGACGGAGTGTATAGGCAACTTAACCCACCTCATTACTCGGTGCCGGGACGTTTCTGAGGCAATAAACTCCCTCAGATAAATTTACACAAAGCAGGAAAAAGAACTTGAGAAAATAAGATAAGCTGTTAAAAGCCATCAGGCCTATACGTGGCAGTCCCTGTATAAAACATTTCTACCTATTTCTACCTATCATCCCCACCTTTAAAGCCCCTCAGGTAAGTTTACAAAGCAGGAAATAGAACTAGGAAAAAAAAAATTGAGAAAATAATGGAACTTGTTAAAAGCCATCAGCCCTACACGTGGCAGTCCCTGTTTAAAACGTTATTGCACCTATCATCCCCATCCATTAAGTCCCAGAAGTAAATTTACAGAATGAGTGAAATAGAGCTGTGTGTGACGGAAAGAAAGAAGAAGAAAGCTAGGAAGAAAAGAACTTAAGAAAATAAGGGAAGGTGCAAGTAGCCACAGAAACACGAGTCAGTCCTTGTATGTATCGTGTCTACCTACCTCCACCTCTGATCTTCATCCAGAAATCTGCCTAATCTTCTTTGAATATTTCCTATTGATTACTGAGTCTATTCCAGCCATCCGCCACTCTGATTGAGAACCATTTTCTTCCTCTCTCGTATCAAACAAATAGCTGCGCATCCAATTAAAAGTTACAGAAAAGAAATCATTCATATTTTTTTATTCCTTTGATATGAAGGAAACTTTTATTCCAATACATCTCCTGAACAGTTTGCAATCTTGGAGCTTCTTATAAACGAGAAAAAACGCAATACTGGTCAAAGATACGAATTTCCTTTCATGTCATAAGTTTTCTTTTATGCAAGTATGTTTGATTGCCTGCTTCTTATCTCTCCCTCTCCCTCTCTCTCTCCTGTGTGTGGCAGCGTCTCAATTCCTGCACTTTTTTTGCCGCAGCTTGAGTCAGTGGAGGACCAGGCGGCGGTGCTGGCTGAGATGCGACAGGAGTGCGAGATGAAGATGAGGAACGAGAGGCAAAGCATGAGAGTGGGAAGGACAGGAGCGCTTACCAAGCCCACCACCAAAACTCCACACGCCGGCACCTCCCACGCCACCACCAACACCAACATCAACATCAACACCGCCTCAAATGACCCCTTGCCACCCCCTGGATCCGTGAAATGGGAGGAAAACGAGGAGCTTGCTGAAGGAGACGAGGGCGAGATAGAAAACGTTGATCGAGTTGTAGGGGGAGTGAAAGAAAACGAGTTTTGGGATGGCCACTGCCCAACGACCTTCGATAATATATACTGCTGGCCCAGGACGCCGCCGGACACCATTGTGGCCATCCCGTGTCCTGGCTACGTCAAGAACTTCATGCGAAAGGTGAGTGGGGCCGCGAGGAGGCGTTTAGATCTTAAGAAAAGGAGCGTGGAATTTATAACTCTTGGCGGCTTATGAAGAAGGATGAAATATGTAAGTTTTGTGAGATAAAAACGCTTATTATACTCTCTCTCTCTCTCTCTCTCTCTCTCTCTCTCTCTCTCTCTCTCTCTCTCTCTCTCTCTCAGAGTGAGGCCACGCGATACTGCACCTCCCAGGGGACGTGGTTCACCCTGGAGGGAACCAACAAGTCGTGGACAAACTACAGTCAGTGCTCCGCCACCCTGGCCGTTCCTATAGTCGTCAACTCCACGCTAGAGATGGTGAGTGTGTGTGTGTGTGTGTGTGTGTGTGTGTGTGGGTCGGTTTTGTAATGCCAATCTCCTATGTTTTTAGCTCCTTTGTTTCTCTGCTGTCTATCTGTTTTTTCTTTGTTTTTATTCTTACTTTTCAAAAATGTTAAAAATGTATAGATTTTTTCCTTGACTTTCTTTTTTTCTATATTTGTGTGTGTGTGTGTGTGTGTGTGTGTGTGTGTGTGTGTGTGTGTGTGTGTGTGTGTGTGTGTGTGCGTGCCATGCGCATTATTCATAGGGATTATACTCTGTTTATACAACTATTTATTCCCTCTTTTCTCTTTATTTACATTTCATTTCATTCACTCTACGTAAACCCTTTAAAAACCAGGCACTCAATTTTCAACACTATGTTATTTTACCATCACTGTACCATTTATATTCACCATGAGAGAGTTACGTATGGGTATCTCTCCTTTCTGGCTACAGTGGGTGCCGGTGGTGAGGGTGGTGTCGCTAGTTGGCTACAGTGTGTCCCTGGCTACACTGCTGGTTGCCTTCTCCGTGCTGGCGTGCATCAAGTGAGTCACCGCGGCGCTCCTATCACTCTCCCCACTCACTCCTCGCCAGCTCAAGTCTCCTAATCCATCTTCTCTCTCTTCCTCTCTCTCTCTCTCTCTGACTCGCACTGTTTTCTCGCTCCCTCCATCCCTCGTCCTTCCTCTGAGTAGGTTTTGTTCTCCAAGGTAAAGAGGCAGACTCGAGGCCCCTCTTCAGACAGGTCATGCGTAAGAGTACCAAAGATTTGCAGTTTTCTAGTGATTCATGCGTGTAAGTTTTGTGTTTTTGGTTGGGTTATTCTTCTCTCTCTCTCTCTCTCTCTCTCTCTCTCTCTCTCTCTCTCTCTCTCTCTCTTCTCTCTCTCTCTCTCTCGTCTCTCTCTCTCTCTCTCTCTCAGATTGGTTTGGTTTTCTTTTCCCTCCTTTTCTCTCTTTCTTCCTCGTTCTCTCTCTTCCTTCTTTCTCATTCCCTCTCCCCCTGGTCTCTCTTTAACTCCGGTTACGTTATCTCTTCCTACTTTCATTCTTAACTTCTCCCTTCTCTCTCCCTCGCTCTCTCTTTAATATTAGCTGGATTATGTCTTTCTTCCTTCTTTCTCATTCTCTATCTAACAATACCTTACCAAATCTTCCTTCCCGTGCCATTTCCAGACACCTGCGTTGCCCTAGGAACACTCTGCACATGCACCTGTTCCTCTCCTTCATCTGCCGGGCCGTGGGAGCCTTGGCCAGGAACAATGACATCAGTGGCATCACTCCCCAGGAACCTCACTCAGACGGCGGGGTGAGTAAGAGGGAGTTGGAGGAAGTGTATGTGTTTTGATTAGTAATAATAGTGGGATGGTGTGTTAGTTTGTGAATTGAAGTGTCAGTGGAGTATTAGTTTTAGTGACTGGTTTTAGTATATGAATTGGAGGGAGTGAAGGTGCTTTTAATGGTAATAACAGTGGGAATTAGTGTTAGTTTAAGTGGAACAGTTGGTGTGTGTAATTTTTTTTTTTCTTATTCGTGTGTGTGAATTCTTTATAAGGAGTGAATCTTTTACAAAGTTTTAAGTTTGGAAAAGAGTTTGTTTCGAGTTTTCAAGTTGTAGTAATGATGAAAAGTAAAATTATCTTAAGTAAAGGAGTTAGTGTATGTAAGCAAATTTATTTATTTATTTATTTATTTATTTATTTATTTATTTATTTTTGTGAAGAATGAAGGTTTTTTTTTTTCTTTTTTACTAGGAATAAGAATTAAGTTTGATGTAGTGTGTTTGTACTGAGTTTTTCGTTGTTGTGGTGATGGAAAAGACCGATAGTTTAAGAGAAAAAAAATAGTATGCGTGTGTGAATGCTTTTTAATGTACAATATGTTTTAAAGAATGATTACTAAAGCGTAGTTATCAAGTTGTTACTTATAACAATGATGAAAATGAAATATTACATAACGTAGGTATTACTTTGATGGTAACACACTAAGGAAAAGGAAAATTGAATAGGAAATGTTGAAAAAAATGCACACTAGAGCTTTAATTTAAGAGCAAGACCCAAAGTTTTGAGAATATAATGGCTGCTCAGTAAATATGAGTCCGTTATCCCAAATTAGCATT
>NC_087182.1:1773754-1786254 GCF_035594125.1 Scylla paramamosain
TGCTACCCCATAGGTCTGCCGCTGATCCTCGTGGTGGGGTGGGCGGTGGCGAGAATGATGGCAGAGAACACCCTATGCTGGTTCACTAACGCAAAACCTTGGCTGTTCTGGACCTTCATAAGAGGGCCGGTGGGCGTCTCGATCTTGGTAAGTGTCCCCTTCCCTCCGCCTCGTTTTCTTTGATTAACTGCCAGATGGAACCAGCCTCCCATTCAGGTTTTCTTTCTATTTTCCATGTTTTTGTTTGTTTTTTTCCTATATTTTTTTTGGTTATTTGTTTTTTTCATATTTTTTTTATACTTTTGTCTAGTTTTTTAGCTATTTTAAGTATTTTGCTTCGTTGATGTACGTTTTGCTATGAATTTTAAGTTATTTGATGTAAATTTACTGGGAAAGAATATGATTTACGTGTATGTTTAAGTCTACGAAGAAAAACATCAAAAAGTGAAAAGAAAAAAAGAATAAGAAAAAAAAAGGAAATAGAGCAACAGAAAACACAACAGCAACCAAGAAAACACAACACAACAAACCAGAAAACAAAACAAAAGAATAAAAGAAAACGAGAAACACACCAAACAACAAGAAACCTAAGAAAAAAAAAAATATAGACTCGAAGACATGACTAGGAATGGCCGTGAATGGACATGAATAAGCAGAGAAGAGAACGAATGGGAGGAAGGGGAACAAGATAGCAGAAAGGGAGAGGAAAGAGAGAAATAGACAGAATGGAAGGCAGGAGGAAATGTGAAGAGATGCTGAGGATTAGAATGGAGGAAATGAAGTTAATGGCAACATAATGAAGATGAGTAAGGGGAAGAGGAAAAGGAGGATAAAGGAGAATAGAGGAGAAAATGGAAAAAAAAAGCCCAGAGACGAGGGTTTCTCTATATCTTTGTAGATGGGAAGAGGAGGCAGAAGGATTAAGAGAGAGAGAGAGAGAGAGAGAGAGAGAGAGAGAGAGAGAGAGAGAGAGAGAGAGAGAGAGAGAGGATGAGAGACGTGGGGCTGGAAACTCTATTAAGAGGAAAAAATTGAGGTCAGGGTAAAGGTGAGAGAAAGAGAGGAAAAGAGGAAGAGAGGGAGAGAGATAGAGAGAGAGAGAGGGGGGGAGGAAAGAAAGGCAAAGAAAGAAAGGAAGGAAGGAAACCCATGTCTATATATTTGATACCGAGACAAGTGTGATTCTCTCTCTCTCTCTCTCTCTCTCTCTCTCTCTCTCTCTCTCTCTCTCTCTCTCTCTCTCTCTCTCTCTTCCTCAATTAACACGCACCATTTACAAATAAAACTTCTCTCCCTTGCAAAGTCACCTGAGCTACAATAATTAATTCACAGCAAGTATTTACCTTAAACACTACGTACATATAGTCACTAACACTTCAGCTTAGTTGTTTTTTATTCTGCAGATCACTTGTTTTATTTTCTCCTGGGTTTAATTTTAACTTTAATTAGTCTACTGTTAATACCTTTGTAATGAGGAGATCAATCTTTACTGTGTGACGTCAAGAGAGAGAGATTAACTGGCGGTAGGTTTGTTGTACGTGGTAGTGGTACTGTAATGGTTATAGTGGGTTAGGTTATGTTGGGTTAGATTAGGTTAGGTTATGTTGAGTTGGGTCGGATTAGAGTAGGTTAGGTTAGATTAGGTTAGGGTTCGGTAGCGTAAGTTAGGTTAAGTTAGGTTGGGTTAGGTTAGGTTATTATCAAGGAAGCGCCTCTCTCTATATTCCCTGGTTAATTTTATTACCTCTTTTTATTAGTACAATCAGGGACATTAACAGTGTAATATACTGACCTCACTTCTATAACGTCTCAAGCTCTTCAGTCATCATAAGCCCTTTGATCTGGTAATCTGTCACTGGTCAACATGTAGGGAGACTGCCAGCACATTGGAAGACTTGAGAGTGAAGGAAAAGCAAAACAGTGTAAAAGGTTAAGGTAAAGATTCCTGAACTAGACTGCATCTGTACATGGAGTATCTAGGGAGAATCAGCACATTAATGGACATAAAACTAAAAGGAAAAAGACGAAACACTAGAAAGGATCGAGGTAAACATGTCTGAACTACTGACTGCAACTGTACCTTAACCATCCAGTACCTCCATTAACCCCTATTAATATTTACAACAGTCAGGTCTTGTTTACCATCCTTAACTATAACTGTACTTTAACAACCATCTAGTACCTCTATTGATATTTACTGTAACAACCATGCCCTGTCTGCTTAGACGAGTATTTACACCCACACAAGCTCTTTACCTGTCTCACTTTCACATTTCAACTTTCACTCGTCCCAAACCTTCAGAATCTTTACAGGATTGCGGCAAACATCACTGAACAGTAAATACCTTTAACTAACAAGTATCTCTATTAATATCTACAACACTCATACCTTGTTTACCTACACGAGCATTTAAACCCACACTCTTCACCTGCTATACACTTACACGTATTTCCCCATTCCAATTTGCATTCGTCCTACACCCTGGGAATTTTTGCATAGCACGGCATCCCTTCTGCATTGCGGGCCCTGCAGACCTTCGTACTGTGAGCTTCTGGCAGCAAAAAAGACACACCATTCCGACGCTTGTCATTGTCCCCTTCATGGATTTCCGATACTGTCCCGTCTTGTGTCTCGAGCACGTGGAGATGAAGCAAAGTTCTCAATTGAACTACCGGGTCAGAGAGAGAGAGAGAGAGAGAGAGTGGGGGGAGGGAGTCATGGGAGGAGGCGTGTGGAAAAAGATAAATCATTTCAAGTCAAGAAGGAAATGTCTCTCTCTCTCTCTCTCTCTCTCTCTCTCTCTCTCTCTCTCTCTCTCTCTCTCTCTCTCTCTCTCCAAAACATCAAACTCACAATAACAACCAGATTTTGAGCAGTTCCCCTTCGTCCCTTTGCCAGGTGAGTTTTGCGCTCTTCCTCAACATCGCGAGGGAACTGCTGCTCAAACTCAAGTCCTCCACAGCTCCGGAGACGCGCAGGTGCCGCTACAGGTGAGCCAGCGAAGGTCAAGGTCGAGGTGAAGGTCTTAGGTTAAATACTGAGCCTGGGTGTAATGGCGGAATCCTAACTAAGTCATAATTGTGTTCTAACTGAGCGCAAAGTGAATCCTAACAAAGTCGCGAGTTGATTATTGTATTAGCGCCCGCCCTCCCAAGTTCACGGAAGGTCGTCTATCCTTGAAGTTTATCATGGCGGTGAAGTGAAGGAGTTTGGTGACTGAGAGAGGGTGTCGCCATTAATTTCCCGCCCCAAGAGCCTTTGCTTCACCCCCTGCTTTACTGGGAGATAAATTGGAGATAAGTTGGTACACACGGGAAGAGGAAGTACTTGAGAAATGAAGCACGTGTGAGTTATGTTCCTCGGAATATTTCAGTCTTATCAGTGAGTTTCTTTCCATTAGTCACTCAAATTGTTCTTTTTTCAAGTGTTTGACTCCCACAAGGAATCAAGAAGTGTTGCAGAAGGCACTTGTGTCTATTTTCGTGGCGTTGTGATTTGTATGGAGTAAGGGATGTTGGGTGTTAGTTCCATTCAAAATCTAGATTAGATGGTGGGAGAGGCAGCGCTTTCAAACTTAGTCGACACCCTTTGATTTGTTGTTGTTGCGGTGCCGTCAGTCAGTCAGGCACACGCAGGAGGTGATGAACAGTGAGCGGTGGCCAGGATACCTCAGTCAGTGTGGGGGAAAGAATTTTATTACATGTACTTCAGCAAAAATGAGAAACTAAACCATTTCTGAAACTCTCCGTCGAAAAAATAACACCAAATCATGTGAATCATACTGGAAAATTAGTCTTTAAAGGTCCAATCAGTATTCCAAAGCACCTCTGTGATCCACACTGAAGGCTTTTATGGGAGAAAGCGAAGCAAACATCAATATTCCTCGCCAGAATCTGTATTCTGAAATGTTTGGGCTGCAGAGGAGGTTATTGGAATTTCTAAGGGTGTTTTCATGATTCTAACAATAGCTTAAGGATTCTGCACCATTAAGAGGGAAAACACTCACTAGAACACGTCTGTTTATTTCTGTGCCCATTGAAAAACCTTACGAATGAACAAAGTCGAGAAATCGCAACAAAAACTTTACTGTTCGAGGTAAACACAAAATTTCACTTCTTCTGGCTTCTCAGAACTTCTCTTGCCTGCATTCCCAGACGGTGGGCTCGCTCCACGCTGGTGCTGGTGCCGTTGTTCGGGGTCCACTACGCGGCTCTGCTCGGCTTCACGTATTTTATGGGCAAGAATTCCACTATTGAGATCATCTGGCTCTTCACGGACCAGCTATTTGCATCTTTCCAGGTGTGTGTGTGTGTGTGTGTGTGTGTGTGTGTGTAGAAGAGAGAGAGACTGTCAACTGACCTGAAATTAAAGTTAAGATTATTAATGAATGACAGACCAAAAGAAAACAGTGGAAGTGAATAAATCCAGAGAGAGAGAGAGAGAGAGAGAGAGAGACAGGGTACAGGGAAGGATGAGATGGATGGATAGATGTAACTGGAGCCTCGCCGATACCCCCTGCTCCTCGTGGCCGCCTCCAGGGAACTCCAGGGGCAATGCATCAGAATTGACCTGGCTATACTACTCTCTCCTTCTCTCTCTCTCTCTCTCTCTCTCTCTCTCTCTCTCTCTCTCTCTCTCTCTCTCTCTCTCTCTCTCTCTCTCTCATTCTTTTATCTAAACATCAATTATCACAAAGCTTAAAGTTTTACATAGATTTTTATGCTATTTGAAAAGACTATATACAGTTAACAGCTAACAAAAAAAACAAAAAAAAATGCACTACACATTTGAAAATACGAACAAAAAACACAGTAACATAAATGTACAATACATTACATATACACATAGAGCAATAGTATGACTGTGTACGAGTATGTGAAGAACACTTGTTTTCTTATGTTCTGATGTTACCTGAGTATTAATTAACCATGAATACACCACAACGTTGTTCTCATCCCTAATCTAACCTAACCTAACCTAACTTAACTAAACCATGACTATACCACAATGTTCTCATCCCTAACCTAACCTAACCTAACCTAACTTAACTAAACCATGACCATACCACAATGTTCTCATCCCTAATCTAACCTAACTTAACCTAACCACGTCTAAAACACAACATTCTCATCCTCAACCTAATCTAACCATGAGTAAACCACTATTTTCTTCTTACTCCTATTCTAACCTAACTTAACCAAACCTTAACTATATCACAATGTTCTTTTCATTCTTAACCTAAGCTAACTTAACCTTAACTTAACTCAATCTAACCACAATATTCTAAACCACTATTTTCTTCTTATTCCTATTCTAACTTAACCTAACTAAGCCTTAACTACATTACAACGTTCTTTTCATTCTTAACCTAACCTAACTTAACCTTACCTAACTTAACTCAATGTAACCACAATATTCTAATCCCTACACACACAGGGCTTCTTCGTGGCCACCTTGTACTGTCTACTGAATGCTGAGGTCAGGTCTGAGCTACAGAAAATTTGGCACCACTGGCAGATGAACAACAAGTCTGACAAGAGCCTCAACTTTCACTCTGCCCTGTCACAATCCAGAACGTATTTCAGGTATGTGTTGGGTCAGGTGTGTTTGTGTGTGTGTGTGTGTGTGTGTGTGTGTGTGTTGTGTTGTCTTAGTTCATGTGTGTGTTTGTTGACTCAGTTGTGTGTGCTATGTTGGTTCAGATGTGTGTGTTGTGGTGATTCAGGTGTATGTGTGTTGTCAGGTGTGTTGTGTTGGGCCAGGTATGTATTGTGATGTGTTGGCTCAGGTATACATGTGTTGAATCAGGAATGGTTTATTAAAATACATGTTGATGCTAATAAAAAATGCAGTAAAACACAAGATACAGCAGTGGAAAGAAGGACAATGAATATTCCCTCCACTTTCTTCTTCCTTCCTGGCCTTCCTTCAATCCTTTCTCTCTTCTTCCCTGTATAGTTTGTCACGGTAGCTGGAGATTACTGAATTCCTACTCTCCTTTCTTCATTCCCTTGTATTTTTCCCCTGTATAGTTTGTCAAGGTAAGAGATTGCTGTATTTTTTTTTTTTTCCTTTCTGTTAAAAGGAAGTGATTTTCAAATGGTACTCGTTCTATCTTAGTCTCCTACAGACAAATAGCTCTTCTATTTGCTTCTCTTTTGTATTCTCTCTCTCTCTCTCTCTCTCTCTCTCTCTCTCTCTCTCTCTCTCTCTCTCTCTCTCTCTCTCTCTCTCTCTCTCTCTCTCTCTCTCTCTCTCTGGCCGTGTAAACATTTCTTTTAGACGCCGAAACTTAACTGAGCTTTAATTTTGTAGAGTGGTATCAGGTTCACTTTTTCTTAATGGCGTTTTTCCGTTGAGCTTAATGGGAACACTGACACTTAAGGCAAAATACTAAGCGTGGATAAGTTACGAGAATAATCGAAAACACTCAAACTTAAGCATGAAGGAGAAACATTATCACTATTATAAATCTTGAGGAGAGAGAAAGAGGGGGCGGATGGTAAGAGACATACTTTGCAAATATATACATTGATGAAGGAGAAGAGAAAAAAAAAAAAGCTGAATAATGAGGAAAATAATCTTTCAGTTATTTGTTGTTATAATGGAGATGACGCAGAGATCTAAGATACATTCAATCTTTTTTAAGTTCGTACAGTCTTTTGGGAGTGTTTGAGAAGTTTACAGATCCGATTAATTACAAAAAAGATACATGAATATTACAGGTTTTGCCTCTATTTCTGGGGTTGGTAAATATATAAATAAAAGTATCAGGTGTCTATTTTAAACATAACAAACAGTTACTTGTTCCTAAATAGTTATTATATAAATGGTAAATGATAAAACAAAATGCCACATCACAAAACCCATTAGGCGCGAGTTGAGTGTGAGTGTAACATGCAAACACAACACGTGAGTTTCTAATACTTTCATCTCAGTTTAAATAAGTTTCATACCTGACACACAATTCTCTTCCCGGAACATCCTTTCCTACTGAGCACCCTTACACACACTGGCCATGTCTTGTAGCCGTTACATGATACAACTTTCCTCTTACAAAATCTTTCCCTATCGTGCACCCTTACACACACTGGCCCATGTCTTGTACCCCTCAGTGTAAACCCCATGTACACTTTAAGAAAATTCATGCACCCAGGTTGACTATCACTGCACTAGTCGACTAAAAGTATTTGAAAAAAGATTCATATTTATAAGGAAAAGCCAGACTTCCAGATGCTTTCAAGTCTGCGCAGCGGAATGCAGTGAAAGGATAGCCAGTACATGGATATATTTTTGCTTGCAGAGACAATAGCTGGAAAGTAAAGGGGAAGGCTTGTTCTGTGGGAGGGAGAGAGAGAGAGAGAGAGAGAGAGAGAGAGAGAGAGAGAGAGAGAGTGAGAGAGAGGAGAGAGAGAGAGAGAGGGAGGTAGGGAGGGAGGGAGAGAGAGAGGGGTGGCTTGCTGAGGAAGGGAAGGGAACGTGAGAGCGAAGTCATGGAGTAGTAAAAAAATAAATAAATAAAATAAATAAATAATAAATATAAAATAAAAAAATGAGAAAAATCAATAGCTTTTCTTTTCTTTTCTGTCTTCTTCATTTTTAGAATTTCCTTGACGTGTTTTTTTTTCTTTTTATTCTTTTTACTTGCTTCCTTTTCTTTATGATATTTTTATTTTTATTTTTATTTCAGTTTCTTTTTTTAACGTGTGTGAATACTACTCTCTCCTCTCTCTCTCTCTCTCTCTCTCTCTCTCTCTCTCTCTCTCTCTCTCTCTCTCTCTCGACATTTTTTCCCTTTCTTCATGCCTCTTTTGTTCCTCCAACTTCCTATCTCACTATTTTTTCCTTTCTCTCCCTTCCCTCCTCCTCTTCTTCCATCCTTTCCTCTCCTCTTGCCTTCCTTTTGGTGTCCATCATATCCCTTCCTCTCTCTCTCTCTCTCTCTCGTCTCTCTCTCTCTCTCTCTCTCTCTCTCTCTCTCTCTCTCTCTCTCTCTCTCTCTCTCTCACGACACTCATTCACCCATTCCTCCCTCCTCTTCTCCATCCTCGCCCCTTTCCTCTCCTACGCTTCTCTTGCAGCAACCTACAATGACTCCCCTCTGGTATAATGATATTGACAGCGCTGGTGATTAAGTTGCTACAGAGATTCCATCGGGTAGTAACGTGTTTTCCTCAGTAGGGAGGGGCGGTGACTTACTGTGATATATAAAAGGCGGGCGGGTTACTGTCACATTGCCTAGTTGCTTATAAGTTGCTGGCACTCTGGTTAAGGTGAAGTCTGGAAGGTGTACAGAGGAAAGGTTTCAAGACGCTTATCCTTCATGATCGTTTTTGTCTTTGTTTGGGGGGAGGTCGAGGGTGACTAGCGTTTCATCGTGTTTTTATTGCCCTTGGCCGGTGCCCCTGTTACATAATAATAGATAAATTATTCAGTGGTTTTTTTTTTTCTTAGGTGTTCTCTTGTGTTATTTAGTAGTTGGTGATCAATTGTTGCTGCTTGAAAGGTGAAGAGGTTATTTAGATAATTAATGGGCTTCACCAGGTGAGCGCGTTTACCTGTACCTAACGCGAGGACTCTTACAGTACGGGGTCTGTTTATAACTAAGCCTTCCTGCCTCTATGAATCTTTAAAACGAGAGAGTTACCTTCTAAATTATATACCCTTAGTTAAATATGAAAAAAAAAACACTTTCACATAAAAGATTTAACAAAATTCTAAAGCACTTTGGCTCAATAAAGCAACCTAAAACACACACATATACACCACTTCACGTACACACACACATACACATACCTGCTCTTTCCCTTCCCCAGCAGGCCGAGGTACCGGGGCGCCGTGGATGTGCGCCACGTCAGGGAGAAGGAGGGAGGGCGGCGTGGAGGCGGGCAAAACCTCTGACGAAGTAGGAATGTCTGTGCTGGAGAAGACAAATGGCTCACCTGCCCAAGCCACCTGCCTGTCTGTGTTGGACGATACGCAGAACCAGGTGAGAGGGAGAGGGAGAGGGAGAGGGAGAGGGAGAGAGAGGGAGAGAGATTCATTGTTATGTATTTCGCCCTTTTACGTCAGACAGTACATGTGAAATTTGGCTTTTAATATGCTTGTTTCGTCTTTTTTTTTTGTTTTATTTTATTTGTTGATGTTGTGGATGTTTTTATTATTGGTACTTATAGTCTTTATTCATCAACTAATCACTGAATCAAGGAGAGAGAAAGAGAGAGAGAAAGAAAGAAAAAAGCGAGAGTGTGTGTGTGTGTGTGTGTGTGTGGGTGGGTGTTGGGGGGTGTTAAATAAAAGTAAGCTTGAAAAAAGAAACAGAAAGAAAATCAAAATAAAAGTTAGGAACAGTTAAGTTTAGATGATAGGATATGGATAGATAGGAAGAAAAATGGGAAAAAATGTAGTAAGAAAAGGAAAAAAGAATAAGGAAGAGCAGGAAAAGAAAAAATAAAGATTAAGAAAAGAAAACAACATTAAATCTACTACTACTACTACTACTACTACTACTACTACTACCACAACCAATACTACCACTACTACTACTATGACTACTACTACTACTACTACAATTGCAGCTTGGTTTCGGTAGTATACTTAAGTCTTTTTCTATTTACCCTTTCAACTATGAACGTAGCAGGTCAGGTAATACAAAACACTTAATAAAAAGGGTCCCATTTCATTACCTCTTCCTATAAAAGTCAATGGAGAATGGGATCCAATCACGTTGGTCAATTTAGTAATGGAGGGGCTTGGTCTGTCTGTCTCTTAAGGGTGATTGGGTAGATTCAAATGTCCTTGTGTGGGTTTGGAGAGACTTTCTGTTGTTTTTCTTTATGTTTGAAGAGTTTAGAGGTACATAAGCATTTAATTTTTTCTACTTATATGTAAACGAGTATTTTATTGATCTTTTATCTTTCTTTTCGTATAAGGAGTAAAGAACGGATGCTGCAAATTATGAAGCCAATAATATGAATTGTTCATGTTTATGTTAACTGCATCGTAAAGGAAAATTGATATATTGAGTGGAAATGTTAATGTTTTGCTTCATATTTATTGCAATGTGAAGAGAATTTTGTGATAGAGTTGAATGTTCGTCTTTTTTTTTTTTTTTCCTCTTTTATTGATTGTAACGAAGAAAATTTTAATACAGACTGAGAGAGTAAATGCTTTGTTCTCTTTTATTTTGATTGTAAGGAAGGAAATTTTTGTGATGAAGTGAAATGTTAGTCTCTTATTTTTTTTTTTTTTTTATTGACTAGAACGTGAAGAAAATTCTGATATAGACTGGAATTATTAATTTTATTTTGCTATTTTTTTTTATTGATTGCAATATGAAGCTTCTCTCTTTTATTTAAAGTAAAAAGGTTAATCTTTTTTCTTGATTACAACGCGAAGAAAATTTTAATATACACAGAAAACGTTAATCTTGCTTTTTATATGTTTCCTTTTTATACTAATTGCTTTGTTGGGGAATAAAGAAAAAAAAACATGAAAATAAGGTTTAATCAGTGATAAAGTCATCCCTTCCCTTCATCACGGTGCACCAGTCTGTAATTACTGTCAGGCGAGGGCAGCTCTCCATTCTGCACCAACAGGTAATTGAGTTGACGGGCAGAAAGTGAAGTGACTCCCTGTGTTCCATATGGCTTAACTGACGCACTTCCCGTTGTGTCTCTTCGCTTGATCTCGGTAATGACGGCGATCTACTTAACGGGTCGATGACACTGACCGCTCAACTCTAAAGCTGCAATTATCTGGGTAAACGTAAAACTCTGATTCAAAGTCCCGCGTGTCACTCTGGTTTTAAATAGCAGCGTTGTGATTCTAATTTTAAGCCAAACGTGTGAGTCTAATTTTAAACCAAACTTGACTTTAATTCCAGGCTAAATGTATGACGGCATGTTATTTGAAAACAGCAGAAACTTTCAATAGTCTATTAAAAGTTAATATTGCTCATTAAACTATCACTTAAATCACGAAAGCACCATTGAAAACTCCAACAATTTTCAGTGCACCTTTTTAAAAATGTATATTCCTTATCAAACTACAGTTAAGATCATGAAAATAACCTTGGAAACTCAAAAGTAACTTACACTACAGAAAGCAGAGTTCTAATCTTTTTATAGAAGCTAAACAAGTGTGTCGATTTTAAAGGCAAACTAACTTAACGCAGGAATTTGAAGAGAGCATGAAACAGATTCTAAAATGAAAGCTAAATATTCTTGTGCATTCATAACTTAACACGCTGATATTGCTTGAGCTAGGAAAGGATACGATATACGATATACTGAGAATAAAATTGGGAGAGTAAAAGGGTGGCAAGAGGTGAGAGGCCAACAAATACTCGCAAAACTCTTTCCTGAACCTGCCACGCTGTAAACTGTATGATGTGAGAGTCTGGCGTGGAGGTGAGGAGCGAAAAATCAAGTTTATTGTTATGCTAGAAGTTTAAAATCCACCTTTTGACTCTCTCTCTCTCTCTCTCTCTCTCTCTCTCTCTCTCTCTCTCTCTCTCTCTCTCTCTCTCTCTCTCTCTCTCTCTCTCTCTCGTTCCATCCTCATTTTCCTCTTCCCCTTTTACTTATAGTTTATTCTCTATGGTATTCTCCTTTTCTGTTGTCATCTCTTCTTTATGCCTATATCTGTCTGTCTGTCTGTCTGTCTGTCTGTCTATCTATGCAAACAAAATAATTTAAAGTAAATAACACTTGGATCATTATTCCTTGTTTTTGTCGAAATTCCAGGATTTTTCTTGACTTAATAGCTGACTCAATATTTCCTCTTCTTTTTCTCATCTTCCTTCTTTTTCTTCGTTTTCTTTACCCTCCCACGACTCCCTCTCCCACTCCACCTTCTCCCTCTCCTCCTCTATCACCCTCACTTCACCCTCCTCCCATAAGCCCGTTCTCACCTGTATTTACATTCCCCGTTCTTCAAAGGGGATCCATTGTAGCGAGCCAGTTCATATACAGGCTCGCTGCACCACACGCGAGAGATTGCTCCCTCTCATCAGGCCAGCGAGACTCCCCTCCTCCTTCCCCTTCCCGCGTTTCTCTGTTTCTCGTCACTCGCGGCTGCTTCTCCTCTTTACATGACCCGTATTCTGAAACCCGTATTCTGAAACGCTCTGTTCTCTCATCACGCTATTTTCAAAGGCCACAAAGATGGTTAACCGGGTTTTCATTTAGAAATTTTGTTAATCTCTGTGGTTTTTCTGTTTTTTCTTCCTTTGTGGCCGTTCCTCCTAGATCATTATTCTCAAATCCTCTGCTCTCTCATCACACTGATTTCAAAGGCCACAGAAATGGTTAGCCGAGTTCTCATGAGTGTTTCTGCAATTAATCGTGTAGAAATCTATTATGCGTCTCTCTGTTTCTCCTCAGCCGCGGTTCCTCTTCCTCATATATGCAGACCAGTATTCTGAAACGCTTTGTTCTCTCATCACTCTATTTTAAAGGTCATATAGATGGTTAACCGGATTTTCATTCGTGTTTCT
>NC_087182.1:1791254-1871254 GCF_035594125.1 Scylla paramamosain
TTGCCCTATTCTACCATGGATAAGAAGAAAGGAGGCAGGAAGTTGAGATTTAGTGGTAATACTCGATCTATGATTCCCCTCTTGACGTTCCTGGGAAGTGTACGAAGAAAGAAAGCAAGGCAAACTTCTAGGTAAGTCTGCAAGAAAGATCGAGCCTAAACATAATCTTCCCAGCAAGTCTCAGTGCACGACTCCTGACTTGTCCTCAATCTTACATCTTGACGCTCTTGTGTTAAGCCAAAGACTAGTGGAGAGATTCGAATCAGTGAGACGCCAGCTGATACCACAAACACAGGCTCAGACGTCACCAGAGATCCAGGAACCTTTCGCCTCGATCCTCCCTTTGGTATTTAAAAGTTAGCTATTCAACTGTTTCATTTCTGGTAATTTTCTGCCATAATGATATTTTGGATACATTCTTTTTTGACAGTACCTTAAATATTTATGTAACTTATGAGGAACAAAATTAATCCTTATTCTCTTTCTCTTTTTCTATGTCAATGTAGACAATTTATACAGTGCTTTCAGTATAAACAAAGACCCGCAGTCCCTTCTATACAGCAGTAACTTATAGAACACAAAATTCATCCATATTCTATCTTTCTCTTTCTGTGTCAATGCAAATATTTTTTTCTAACGCTCCGAATGTAAACAAACACGAGCATAGTTATAAAAAAAAAAACATAATCTAGTCACACGTCATGTCAGTGCTTTCACAAATCAAACATTAGTCTAGTCTAAGTTTTACCTGTAACTCTTGGCCGTCCGTATCGTTGGAGGTACTGAAGCATTGCGAGGATGATAATGAAAGCGAACATTTTGGGATAGTGTCGGTCAGTACTCATTATCTCCCGCTGGTGATATTGTACGTATTAAGTATTTGAGGGAGGTTTCAAGACACTTATCCTTCAGTTTTTGACTACCGCTTTGGAGCCTTTTTATGGGACTGGCATTTCAGTGGGCTTTTTTTTTTGGGGGGGGATTCTTGTTGTCCTTGACCAGTGTCCCCCCTACATAAAAAAAAAAAAGTGATTCGCGCTAAAGAGAACTGAAGTATCTTATTAACTTTTTTGTATCAGTGACCGGCAAAGAGTAAAAACAATGGATAGAAAAGAAAAATTTGAAAAAAGACCTTACATAATGCCATTCTGAAAAAAAATAAAATAAGAAACGATAAAAAAAAGGCGATTTTCACAAAGGGAGAGCCAAGTGAATTAGCATTTTATTATTAAATGTTTATGTACAATTAGAGACACTGACCAGGGAGGAAACAATACGATAATACCACTCCCAAAATATAAAGATCCAAAAGAAGGCCCAATTTTTTTTAGATACACAATGATATTCACCAGTACAGCCAATCAGCGCTTTATATTCCCCGTGACACTCATTATAACGCAAAACAAAACGTGGATATGGACTGAGCGGCGATGCGGAGCCAATTACAACGTGCCTGTACTGGTGATCAATGCAAGTGGATGAGTGATGTGCAACGCGTGTGGGTAAAGTGTTTGCGTTGCCTGGAAATCGATACGGAGCTGCCTAACGAGTGCATCAATGCCCGACACTTCAGAGCAACATACGCCCACTGATATGACAGAGCCGGGAACTCATGCAGTGTTTGGGGTCGAAGGAAAACGAGGAATCGGTGCGAGTGATGAGGGAAAATGGAATTGCAGGGATATAACGAAGAAATGTGATTGATCGGATGAAAAATGGAATGCAAGGAGGTTGTTATTTTTCTGTTACGTGGAATGGTAAGTGAAAAAGAAATCTAGTCCGTGTGATTTAGAAAAAAAAGGGAAAATAAAGGAAAATGTTGCAATAGTGTCGTGGAATAGAATAAAAAAAGAATAAGATAGTCATATACGAATGATAGAAAGTATTTAAATGCAGGAAAATTCTTGAATGGATACGAGGAACACACAAGTGAGTGATTAGGAAAATAAATTGGGGGAAAGAAAACACCTGCAACAAAAAGTGCAGGAAAGAAGGAAACAACAAAATCAATGTACGTCACCAGAAAATAAAATGAATGTGGGGGAAAATCTATAAATAAGCATTACATTGTGTTTTTTTTAATCGTTAGTGAGTCTTGGGTTTGTTTTCGGTTTTTTTATAGTTTTCTTTTTTTATTTACTTTAACCCTTCATTCTTTTCTTGATTTTAACACAATATATATCATTTAACACACTACTACTACTACTACTACTACTACTTGGCGTCGGTCACTCGGGTCACGGACTAAACTATCTCGGATCAAAATGAAGCAGGACTCGAGATAAGAGTTAGTGTGTGATTTGGCGACGCTCTCCTTCATCTAGTGGCTTTTCCCTTCACTCACTCTTACTCATTCCTACCCAAGTGTTACCGCCAAAGTTGAGTCAAGTACCTATTCTATTATTTTTTCTCATCCCATTTGTTTTTCCAGGTCACAAAGTTTATTTCTTTTTTATATAGCAAGTTTTTTTTTTTAAGTGTTCCTTTCTCCGATTTATATATATATTTTCTTTTACATGTTAATTTTTTTTTTTTCGTTAGATATCTGCGTTATTTATTCTTTTACTTATCTGTCTATTTCATTTTGTAGAAAGGAATTTAGTTTTATTCACTATTTACTTATGAGGTAGCGAGTGTAAGAAATTTAGTCATTATATAATACTCATTACTAACCAACTAAATCACAATCAAACGTCAGAAATTCAGTAGCTGTATTTTGTAGATTCAAGGCTTGCCTTGCGTAGATCAGCAGGTCTTTTGTAGCCTTATTTCTTTACGTTCTTTTAATAATTTTCTCTCTCGAATCCATAATCAGTATAGTTTTTGGTCATCTTATTTCCTTATGTTCTTATGATAATTTTCCTCCCTTGAATTCGTAATCAGTATATTTTATTTTTTTTTTTTGTAGTTTCCTTTTTTTCTTATGTTACGACTCCCTCTCTCGAATTTGTAATCAGTATAACTTTTGTACTCTTTATTTCTTTATGTTCTTATAGAAATCAATCTCTCTCGAATTCTTAATCAGCGTAGTTTTCTCGACTAACCTACAGTCAATCAAACGAGACAGTCAGAAAGTGAGATACTGTAGCGTCGATGTAAACTACGTAGTATTTCTCGAGCAAATAGTCAATCAAATGAGGAAGTCAGCAGGTGAGGTACTGTAGCGTCAGTTTAATCAGTGTAGTTTTGCTCGAACCTACAGTTAATTAAACGAGACAGTGACCAGATGAGATACTGTAGCGTCAGTTCAATCAATGCAGTTTTCCTTGAATCAAATGAATCAGTGAGCAGGGGAGGCCTTGTAGCTCCACTGTTGTTAAATAGTGTAAATACAGTGTAGGTTCCTGTCAAGTGCTTCAAGGTATCAGGGATCTTGGTGCTTCAGTGGCTGCGTGACTTTCAGGAGCGAGTTTCCTTCCTCGTCTGGTCCTCGGAATCAAGAAAATAATCGAGGGGACGTAGAGAGAGCAAGATTTTCATACTTTCTCGCCTTGCGTTTGAAATCTCAGCAAGGATACAAGAAACTAGGTATGTTACAGTGATAGTAATGTTATTTTCTGTTTTCCACGTCATGTAATTGCCAATTATTCCTTTTCTGGGGTAACGAATTCACATCCTTCTATTTGAAAGCCCACTCAGTCTACTTCCGTTTAATTCAATCACAGGAAGTAGAATTAATTTACTTAGCGATCGATTATTGGGTATTTAGTTACTTTTTCCCATTATTCACCACCTTTCAGCCTCTGTAGTGAAATTTCGTATCCATTTGACTTATTAAAGAGTCTTGCCACAGAAAACGGGAATCAGAATGTCATCAGTACGGCAGATGCTGAACGGCTGAACGAAGACTAAACACATTCACACAAAAGTTTCCCGTCGCCGCTAATGCAACTCTCGTTTTCATGCATGGGACAGAACCACCTGCAAACTGTGTCCTAGCTGACGGTGCGGGGAGGCGAGGCACAGATGACTGGGAGGGACGAAAGTGGAGCATAATGACGGCCGGAACCAGCTGTGGACACATTTCCCGGCGCGGATGTTGTAAATTCACTCGTTGGCTGAGAAAGTTTCTTGTCTCAGTGCTCGTCGCTGCCTGACTCACCTTGCTGTCAACTCGGGTTTGCAAAGAAAACGGGCGCGTGTTTCCAGGACAGACTCAGGAAATTCCGAGGTCGATGTCCTAAGATCCAGATTTTTTATTCTGATTTTTGTTAATTGTTGTATTTAAAGACAGAAGAAGGGGAGGTGTCCGTGTTTCTCTGGGGTGTGTGAGATGTCCATTCCTGCCCCACACAGCACAGGACACGCTGGGACACGCTGTAATAGACAGGTTCCTCTCGTAATGTTTGTGTTCACGTTCTAATAACTTGTACGAGGAATGAATGGCTCGTTTATTACTCTTCGCGAACTACACCGCAGATCTACCATGTTTTAGGGATATATGTAACGTTTCAACAGTCATAGCATAACCATATCAGTGTGAGGTCTGAATATAATGAACATAATGAAGCATAATGATAGCAGAGATATTTTCACTTGCATTTACCGGTAATGTGCTAATACGCGAGGTATATGTACTAACCACACCAGGTTAGTCCATCATCCTTGCTGGTATGTGTCGCAGTATTGTCCAGCCAACAGGGTACTGCGTGGCGCGGCTGTGCGGGTGTCCACTGCCTCACTCGGGGCCAGCAACACGCCAGGCACTGACCATCATGCTTATAATTTGGGCCGTATTCAGAAACGCGTTGCTCTCTCATCACGACTATTTTCAAAGGCCACAGAGGTGATTAGCCGGGTTTTCAAGACTGTTTCTCCTTTTAATCTTTTTTTTTTTTTTGTTAATCTGTCGCTAAAACCGTAAAACTATCACTAATAACCCGTATAACTTCAATTAGAGCCTTTTGAAAGTAGTGGAGATGCAGTGCAAAAGTGTTCCAGAATAAGGTCCTTGTCGCTTTCTTGATATATGTGTTGTAATTACGAAACAAAGTTCTAAACATTTCTGGATTCTAAAGGGCACCTGTGTTCCCTCTCATGAGTCAGAGAAGGGGACGTGGTGGTCTTCTTCACTCCTGCCGCGGCCACGTCAGCATGCATGTTTTGTGTATGTTACGGATGTTATTTTTCTAATAAAAGTATAATGTAAGTCAAGATGCTTTGGGACGGAGGAGGAGATTGGGAGGCATAAGGAAAAGGAAAGGAATCCAGTCTATCCTTTCCTTCTTCTCCTTCACCAAAGTTTTATTGTTCTTACTTCCTCCCACAAGTACAATGTAGTTACACTGTCTTTTTAAAGTATTACCAATTTCCGATTTTTACCTCCTGACGGGAACGCCAATCAATTTTTACAGTGTTCTTGTATATCATCAACAAGTTTCCCCTTTTATCTTCAAACTGGAACTGCCAATAATTTTTGAGTCCTTGTACATTATTATCAAACTTTTCCTTTTACCTCCTGACGGAAACTGCCAATCATTCTTTACAGTGTCCTTGTACATTATTAAAAAATTTTCCCTTTTACCTTCTGCCAGGCGCTCCCAATCAATCCTTACAGACTCCTTGTATATTATTGCCAATTTCTGTCTTTCAACTCTTGACGGAAACTGCCAATCCATCTCGCCACACGTGCTGCACTTCAGAATCTCGTAAACCTCCAGCAAATGAGAAGCGCAAGAAATGTTCTCAACTTTCAGCGGAGTTTGTGCATCGAGGACTGCTCCCAAGATCTCAAGCTGCAAACAGACTTGATGGAAGAGCCTTGGGGAGGAAAATATATGCGCTATGCTCTACAATATTGATCTAAATTGTATTGTTATTCAAAAATCTTATTTATCTTCGCCACTGAGTCTAGAAAAGAAGAGGAAAAATGTTGTTAGAGGAAAATTATTATGAAAAGGAATAAAACACATACATGATACTTTACAATATTAATCTAAAATGTATTGTCACTTAAAAATCTTATTTACCTTCACCACTCAGTCCAGAAAAGAGGGGAAAAAAAAGCATTAGAAAAAAGTAGTGAAAAATGAATAGAATACATGTACTACACTTAAAATAATAATCTAAACTACGTATATTGTCACTAGAAATCAAATTTTCACTGGTGAGTCTAGATATAAAAAAAAAAAGACTGTAGAAGAAAGGTAATGAAAAATAATGTATACCTTTATATAACTACTCTCTCTCTCTCTCTCTCTCTCTCTCTCTCTCTCTCTCTCTCTCTCTCTCTCTGCGGCAAAAGCGTTTCTCGCATTCACTTCTGCACGAGATGGAAAAAAGGGTATTGCAGTATGGAAGAAAAAGTCTCTTAGGATTTTACAGAGACAGACCGAAAGGGAAACGGTCATCACGGGGGAAACAAAAATACGAGGGTGTGTTGACATTAAAGAACGATAGCTTGTGTACTCTCTCTCTCTCTCTCTCTCTCTCTCTCTCTCTCTCTCTCTCTCTCTCTCTCTCAACACCACTCTCTCTCAACACCACTCCTTTTCTCTCTCACTAGCTCCACTTCCCCATTTCGTTTTCTTTACAGCTCTCATCGCCAACAATGCACCCCTCTCCCCGTTTTCGTTGCGTTAATAGGGGTACCCTCACTAAGAGCATACTATTTAATCTTACGCAAACTAGAACATAACACCAGTAAATAAATAATGCCTTTTCTCCTTAAAATAAATTTCCCACTGACTTTTGTAATTAGACACGCTAAATATCCATTGACTAGAACATTATATAAGAAAGCAAGTATGTCGTATCCCACAGCATCAATGGTTGGCCAAAGGAATCTCTGAACGTTGATTTGGTAGAGGAAGGTACAAGGTTTCAATCAGCCAATCACATCAAAGAAAACCTTGAGATACCACGTGCTGATTATCCTTGAAGGCTGAGTGAGTCCAAACGTGGCTTCAGTGTTGTGGATGTGAGGGAGGGAGTGACTTCCTTTGTGATCTTGATTGGATCTTTTGGGTTTAGTAGCATGATGGTCAAGAAAGACTGGTGATGAGGACTCAGGAAAGACACAGCACAGTAAGTAATGTTTAGTGGTACTCCAATTTTTGTGACTTTTGTGCATCAATTGATTAGGTAATTGGAAGATTAAGAGGGAATTCTGGTGTTGATAAGATGCATTTTTTGTTTGGTGCGTTCTAGTGTAATATGAAGTGTTGTATAATGTATAAACTACTGACTGTATTCGGGAGGGGTACCTAACGTGGCTGACTGGCTGAGTGTCTCGCTTCACTCGTTCGAAACAGTTGTGGTGACTCTTCAAACGAATCCCTGAGAACCGCGAGACCTGTGTCATCTCTAAGGATGATATTTGCTTCAAGATTCCTACTTGCAAAAAATGAAGTAGGAAAATCTGAGCTATTTTTAGATATTTTTCCTACGTGAGGATCGTGCGAGAAAAAAAATAGGTACTTTTTTGAGCTTTTTTTTCCAGGCTAGAAATCTGGTTCTGATCTTCCTTACCTTCTTTATGGTCTGCGGGACCTCTTACAAACACTTAGCACGTTAATTAATTCGCATAATTGGGTCCAGGTTCTGTGGGAGGCGTGGCAAACAAGAATACCCTACCAACGAGGGAAGGAAGAGGTGGAGGGAGTCAGTGGGATCCTTTCTTGTAACCTTATGCTTTGTATATTTCTCTCCTCGAGCTTAACAAAGGAAGGCGTGTTATTCGCTCGCCATCTTACGGGAAACTTGACGCGTTTGGGGGATATTTTTTGAAAAAGGGAAAGAACAAAATAGTTTATCACCTCATCTTCCATTTCCATTTAAGCGGCGTCGGCAGTGGCGTCACCACCATCTTACTATTCATGAGTTTGCGGGTAAGTGTATAAAGTTTTCCATCTGGCAGCGTGACGGGGACCAAACATTTCTGGGAGGCTTTACCATACTCTTAATCCTTCCCTTGATGGCTCATGTGGGGGACGTGAAAGGCTATTACCTCTTTGACCGCCATAACATGACACGTTGTTTATGGACTATTTTAATGATGATGAAAATATACCTGGAGGAATTTGAAGACTTAGATTACACGGTTTGTTCATTTCGCTCTTAGCTCTTGAAATCTTAACTTGCATTTGCTCTTTCACTGTTAATAATACAGCACTTATATTTCTGTATAACTTAACTACTTAAATCAAAGAGAATATGCCCGCGGGCATTTGAAGATTTAAATTACACGATGTATTCACCTGCCGCTTCTGTATCTTTCGCTGTATTCTACCGCTTCTGAATCGTCACTGCTGCTGTTGCTTCTGTATTGTTTCTGTATTCTGTGTTCTGTCGCTGTATACTGCTGTTGCTACTTCCTGTAACTGAACCGAAACAGCGAAGCCTTGAGACGGCAAGGCGAGACAGGCGCCTCATCACCTCACCTGCCGCACACCTGAGAAGCACCAACTTTTGGATTAAAAAATAGCAAAGTGGTAATTAAACTCTCGCTCGTCCCTGCACCGTCCTGGCACCGGTGATAATGATTTTTCAATTTTCATTTTTTTTTTTCTTCTTCTTTTGTCAGCGTGAGTAACAGGTTTTGTGATTTCAGTGTGCAAATGAGGAAACTGCGGGGTAAAGACCGTCTCTGTTTGCACTCGGCGTGTGGAGGAAGATGATTTAGCAAAGAAGGGAAGGAGAGAGAGAGAGAGAGAGAGAGAGAGGAACGAGGCGCTGGAGAAGGAAGGGAAAGATGAGAAGACAGGCTGATGGGAAAGGAAAGGTAGAAGTGCCGAGGGAAGGAGGGAAGGAGGGAAGAAAGGAAGGAAGGAAGGAAGGAAGGAAATAAGAGACATCAGTATACCATAGACAGAGAGAGAGAGAGAGAGAGAGAGAGAGAGAGAGAGAGAGAGAGAGAGAGAGAGTGTTTGTCAGGGTTCCCAGAGGCTCGCTACCACAATTGGAGAAGCAGCCAAGTCAACATCAACCCCTCTGATTGACTCTCTCTCTCTCTCTCTCTCTCTCTCTCTCTCTCTCTCTCTCTCTCTTGGGGTTAGCGTCTACGAAAGCTGAGGAAACGAAACTGCGGTCTTCTTGGGTTGCAACGTTGAGGAAATGAAAGAAGAGAAAGTTTTCCTTGGGTCAAATAGTCGTCATTTATCGTCGTTTTCTGGGTGTCTCAGTAGCGAGCGGGGACAAACAGATGGAGCTGAGGTAACATATCACTACGTCAATACGAGGAGAGAGAGAGAGAGAGAGAGAGAGAGAGAGAGAGAGAGAGAGAGAGAGAGAGAGAGAGAGAGTGGTAGATGAGTGGAACGGACTCAGTAATCATGTAGTTAGTGCTAGGACACTTAAGAGAGCTTTAAGAGAAGATTAGACAAGTTTATGGATGGGGATAGCAGATGGAAATAAGTAGGTGTGTTTCATACAGGGACTGCCACGTGTAAGCCTGGTCGCTTCTTGCAGCTTCCATTATTTCTTATGTTCTTATGTTCTTATGAGAGAGAGAGAGAGAGAGAGAGAGAGAGAGAGAGAGAGAGAGAGAGAGAGAGAGAGAGAGAGAGAGGATAAGGGCGTAGGAAGAGTTTGAGCTGAAGAGATTGTAAGCTCGCTATTTTTTCCCACTACAAAAGTGAAGGTAAAAATTTTTAAAGGAGAAAAGGGCTTCTTTGTTTACCAGTGTTGTCTTTTAGTGTACTTAGGTTTCAGTAGCGTGCTCTTAGTGAAGGTACCCCTATTAACGCAACAGAAAACGGGGAGAGGGGCGCAATGTTATATAAGCTGGCGATGGGAGCTGTAAAGAAAACGGATTGGAGAAGTGGAGTTAGTAGGAGAGAAAACAGTTGTGTTGAATGGGAGACTGAGGAAACGGTGGAATATAGGTTGTAGAGAGAGAGAGAGAGAGAGAGAGAGAGAGAGAGAGAGAGAGAGAGAGAGAGAGAGAGAGAGGGGGGGACAGTATTGAATGGGTAACTTAAGAAGAAGTAAATGAAAAGCCAGGAAGCAGTTTTGAACCTACAGCCACGTTTCTATTCATTACAAGAAGATACCTTTTATTCATCACCTTTCATTCATCAGAGTAACGCGAGCCTCCGTAACCCGGCACTGTCTGTTTACACTGTCGCCAAGAGAGACGGGATGGCACTCTTTTCCCGCTACCTTCATTATTTTTGCTCGTTATCTGAAAACTAATGCACTCTTATAAAATTCTTGGCTTGAAAGTTTGAGAAATAGGAAAACTGATACTTTAAAGTACTTCTGTAACATCATTAGTGGAGTACGTTGTTAGGCTGTTAGGCTCGTTAAGAGAATCAGTCGTTCCATTCCAGAGACCTACGACTTCGAAAAATATCTCAGATGTTAATTAATTGTCTTAAAATGTCGGCCTTTCTTGAGTGGGAAGGAAATTAGGTTAGTTAATTAGTGACCTCTTAGTGCGTGTTACTTAACGATGGGATGGTCATTAATTGTTCTCTGTTTAATTTTTGTTGCATTTCCCCGATTCATTTTCCAACTTTTTATCCACCTCTTGTTTGAATCAGCATTATTTATAGATGAAAGGGTTAATTTAGAACATACTATATATAATACTCCAGTGATTTCATAAGTATTCGTATGCTTAATACAGAAAGAGAGAGAGAGAGAGAGAGAGAGAGAGAGAGAGAGAGAGAGAGAGAGAGAGAGAGAGAGAGAGAGAGAGAGAGAGAGATTGTTAACTTGTGACCTTGGCAAATAATTCTTTTACCTTCTTGTTTTTTTTTCTTGTTTTTTGTTTTTTGCTTTCCTCTCCATCACCACTCCTCTCTCATTCCGTGTTTTTCTCATTCTCCTTCCCTCTCTTTCCCTTCCTTCCCTCCTCTTTCGTTTTATTTTTGCCCCTGTTCGCTCTCTCTCCCTTCTCTTACTTCCTCCCTCATTACCAACCTTTTCTTCATCACTCAAGTTGTTTCCCTGCATACGTAATTTCTCTAGTTGGTGTTGTCCTTTTTTGGTCCAAGACGTTTGAAGTGACTTGAATTGTGTGTTGTGTCGCGTGGATATGCAGAGGGAGGTTCTTTTATTTTGGCTGATTCGCATAAAGTTTCGGCCAGTTAGCTCGTTGAGAGAGAGAGAGAGAGAGAGAGAGAGAGAGAGAGAGAGAGAGAGAGAGAGAGAGAGAGAGAGAGAGAGAGAGAGAGAGAGATAACCAGACAAAAAATTATCCTCTCTCTCTCTCTCTCTCTCTCTCTCTCTCTCTCTCGCTTTATGCAATCATTCACTAAGTAAGAAAAATGACTGCCAACTTTCTTCATTTCTCTGTGCTTTTGTTTATCAAGAAGAAAGGGAGAGGCGGGTAAGAAAAAGAGGAGAAGAGGAAGAAGAAATGCTGTTATTACGAAGAAGACGCTTTAAATTCTAAATACTTGACTTCAGGTTTTTATAACTTGATACAGAGCTACGTTGGATGCAGTCTTTCCTCTGTAGCAGTGAGGTCAAAATAAGAGCGCATTTCATAATCTAATTTTTCCCTCTTACAAACAGGAATTACCACTTTGAATAAATACAGTTATTCCTCTTATTCTAAACACTTGGGATAAACACTCCACGCAGCGCTAGTCATGAAAACACTATTAGCATTTCCTTACCGCTTCATTTCACACGCTTACGCCAAAAAGGAAAGCAAGAGAAAGCAAAGGGAAGTCAGAAGCAACAAAGTCTCTCTCCAAAAAGGTCGCATGAGACTCTTAGTCATTAAAACCAAAGTTGTAAAGAGGATCTAATACTTCTTGCCCTTTAGAGAGGTCATGAGTCGCGAGAGGAAAGTGAAATATAACCAGAAGAAATTGAGAGAGTTGTGGAGTTTGCCAATAACGAAGGAGTGACTATGCCAATAACGAAGTGACTATTCTGGTTCACGGAGGATACAAAGGACAGGTGAACCATAATGAGTATCAGGTGCAGTGGCGGTGCGTGGAGGAGGGAAGAGCTAACTGCAGGAAGGTAACGAGGTGAAGGAGGGGCATAAGAAGCATGAGAATTTTAATATCAGACTTTATTGCTTTGGAGCGCGAGGGAGATGAGCGGGAGGATGAAAAGTAAAGCTGGGAAAAATGGAAGTAAAAACGTGTATTGTGAGGTGAATAGTTTATGAAGTGAGGTCTTGGTTGTGGACTGAAGGGCAAGGGGTGAAATATTAACTTGCAGTGCTTTCCTTTTCTAGTGTAGGATACGGGTTTTTTCTGTGGTGTTTAATTGATAGCTGTTGTTTTTATTTTGTGTGTCAGGGAAACAAACCAAGGAAGAAAAAATAGTTGATGGAAAAATAGCAGACAGATACAACTACACACACACACACACACACACACACACACACACACACACAGGTCGCTCTCCAAAAGAATCCGTAGTGGAATAAAAAAATGAATAAAAATGAAAAGGTGACCAATTTAGCTTTAATTTATTTGCATACGTATCAGTTTCCTTTATTTATTTTCACGATCGCTAACAAGCCACGTTTTATTTATCTAATGGCAATAAAATCCGGCGCTACACGAATTATGAATAGTTCTGTTCGTTCAAGGTTATATGTAAGTAATTTCGTTTTTATAAATGGCGACGAGTACTTCCGATGTACTTCTGGGAAACAAACTTATCTTACTTTACTACCTGACTAACTGACTGATAAACCAAACTTGAGTGACTGACTGACTAACTAATTAACCAAACTGAATTGACTGACTGACTGACTAACTAAACTTAACTGACTGACTGACTGACTAACTAACCAAACTTGACTGACTGACTGACTGACTGACAGACTAATTCAACTTGACTGACTGACTGACTGACTGACTGACTAACCAAACTTGACTGACTTAGTGAGTAACCAAACTTGACTGACTGACTGACTAACCAAAACTTAACTGACTATTAACTAAACTTAACTGATTAACGGACCAACTAAACAGATCTAACTAACTTAACTATGTAACTAACTAAACTTGACTAACAAACTGACAAACCAAACTAACTTGACTGACCAAACTATCTGGCTAACTAAAAAAAAAAAAAAAAAAAAAAAACAGCGTTATGCAACATGTTTTCTGTCATCGAACTTTTATATAAACGAAACAAGACATCATGAAAAATAAACAACCTCAAGTTCCATTAACCTTTCCTTCACTGTATTTCATTAACCTTTACTGTCCAGATCTTAAAAAAATAAATAAATAAATAAATAAATAAATAAATAAATAAAAACTCAAATAATTAAAGTAAGAAGCCAAGTCGTATACGGTACATTGTGTCCTTTTGTTCCCACTCTTGAACAGATGCGAGGCGGAATCATGACGTAACTCTTTCAGTCCCAAGGGATCAACGAATATGTTCTGGTTACCATTAGAGGATTTTATTTACTTATTTACTTGGGAATTATTATTATTATTATTATCATTTTCTAGAGAAGACGGTAAAATTAATCCATTTCTCTATAGTGCCTTTTTTTTTTTTTTGTGCTGAGTCAGTACGGAGCTTTAAATGAAAACTGGACAAATATATGGATGGGGATGCGGTGGAAAAAGGTAGCCGTGTTTTTTTTTTTTTTTTTATATAGGGACTGCTTAGTGCCGAGTCAATACTGAGTTTTTAATTAAAACTAGACAAACATACGGATGGGAATACAGAGGAAATAGCTATCCACGCTTTTTTTTCTTTTTTTTTTCAAACAGGGAGTGCCACGTATAGACCTTATGATTTCTTGCATTTTCCCTTATTTTCCCGTGACTTTATATCCCAACCACATCTTTACTACCCTATTCCAACCTACACGAGATGCCTTTTAGACTTTACGAAATTTGGGAATTGTAAATACTTCACTAGCAGCTTCGAATTATCAAGCAAGAGTGCAGTTGAAGAGGACCAGGAGTAATATTTTTCAGCGTCTGGTCTTGGGGTCCTTTGCTTCGTCCTCATTCAGCGCCACTTTGACTCGCCTCCTCTCCCCTTTGAGCCTCGAGCACTGAGGGTCGAGGGCTGGTTGGATCTGGGCTGAGTCTGGCTTAGGGGGAAAGGGGCTTAAGGCTGCACCAGACACGTGAAGGACAGCTCGGAGGGGGATGATGTACTCTGAAGAATAGAACCCTCGGCATCTTGCGTAATGGTGGTTCGGCGTAGTGATGATATAAAGTGGATAGTAGAAGATAGGGTTCGAGGGAGGTAATGTGCTAATGCTATATCTTTCTCTGTTTAATGGTGTAGTAATAATGATAGAACAGATAGCGATGGACAAGGTAATGTTGATCCTATTTCTGCTAAATGCTGTGGCGTAATAATGACAGAAGAGAGAGCAGAAAGACGGGATTTGAGAGAAGTAATGTTAATCTTTTCTCTGCTAAATGGCGTGGCGTAGTAGTGAAGAAACACAGTAGAAAGATAATGTAATGTTAATTCATTCTCTCTTAAATGGTGTGGCGTAATGATGATAAGAGATAACGAAAGACGGTTTGATATATATTTTTTACGAAAGGGAATTCACGTCGTTCATATGAGATAGTTTAATGTTAATTCTTTTTCGTGGCGTAATAATGATAACGGTAATGATAACGATATTGGTAACGAAAGACGATTTGAGAGAGATACATTTTTTTTTACAACAGGGAATTCACGTCACTCATATAAAGCTTTCCAACTTACCAGCGAGAAGGCAGCACGTAGCAATGAATTAAATCTTGTGTTCCTTACAAAAGACGAAGGAAGAGATCTGGTTGTCGATACATAAAGACTAAGGAATAATAGAGAAAATTATATGAGCTTCACTAGTATTACTGCTTAAATCGGTGGTTTATCAGAGAAAAGGCAGCACGTGGCAATGACTTGTCTTGTACTTCTTACCAATAACGAAAGACATGGTGATCAAATACATAAAACTTTAAGGCTTCAGTAATAACAATAATAAACGGAATATTGCAAAGTATATATATGTTTATTTTCATTAAATAATTACAAGGTTCATTGTGTGCATGTTATATAATTATATACTTGAGCATAAGACTGGATTCTCCGTGTACGGCAACAACCACTCGTGCTTCAGAAACAATGCCAGGAGAGGCTGTCATCCCGGCTGGCAGTAATAGACACACCATTACTCAAGTATTAACGTTCATTTAACTACACCATAACCTCCTATAGCAGCTATCATCATATTTGTATGGAGGTAATGCATTTATAATTATAAACTGCACGAGATTTGACACTTCCTCCTCAGACTACGTAACTACTTAATGCTTACTAACTATCCAACTACTTGTATAATTTCTCCCTGTAACAAATATCATACTTGTCTGGAGGTAATGCTTAGTTTGTGTATGTGTATGTATATACTGCATGATGTCTGACACTCCTCCCTCAGACTACTTAATGAAATTCTTAAGTCTTGCAAGGGTGAACCAGGCTAAGGAGGGAGTCTTTACAATTGAATTACCCGTTTATTGGTCAATCCTACATGAATGACCTGTATTCCGAAACGCTGCTCTCCCACCACGATCATTTTCAAAGGCCACAGAGATAATTAGCCGGGTTCTCAAGAGTGTTTCTCCTGTTAATAACGCATAAATCCTGTTAATCTATCACCAGAACCATAAAAAAAAACATCCTTAAGGACCGGTGTTACTTCAACTACAGCCTTTTGAAAGTAATCGATGAACGGCCAGAAGTGTTTCAGAATATGGTGCAATGTGCGACTGTCAGGACAATACACGCCCCACGTATTTCCGAAGTCTGGAAGAGTAGGAGCCAATCACTGTTGAACATGTTAGACTGGTTTAGGTTCCGAGATTAATCTGTGGCTAGTTTCGGAGCTACAGCCAAACGCATGTTTTCTCATAGACTTCGGAAAGGCGCGCCCCTACATGTGCTTTAGACTCAAACTGAACCACACTAATTTGTAGCTAGACCCGCTAACCACTGAACCGATGGAAAAACTGTACAGAATACAAGAATTGCTACTGAAACCTAAGGAAAATTGGACAGAAATTCATACAGCAATAGATCGCGAAAGATATACTACAGTTCACTCATACTGGCAGAAAGACCCGCTAACCATTGAACAAATACAAAAAAAAAACTATACAAAATACAAGAATCACCGCTGAAACTTACAGGGGATTGAATAGAGACTCGTAAAGCGACGGGAAAAATATACAGGTTCACTCATATACTGCTTAATCCCACGAGAAACAATTTGTACACTGCCAGAAGCGAAAAACATTAAAAAATCTTACTGAAGCCTAACGGGAAATCGGACAGAAATCCACATAGAGTCGCCAAGAATGCACAAATTCACTCGTACAATTCTGAATCACGCCAGAGAAGGAGAAACAATTTGTACACTATCAGAAACACATACACGGAGAAAAACCTCTAAACGTAACGAAATTCAATACAAAATCAACACAGCGTCACAAAAAGTACATATTCACCATTACACACCAAACACCCTTGAATCACGCGACAAAAAAAAAAAAAAAAAAACATAAAAAAAAAAACTCAAACTACAGGAAATCAATACGAAACCAAACCAGTCACAGGAAAACATACAGACGTACATACACTCTTCATTCACGCGAGGAACAACTTATCCACTACCCCAGAAACAAAACACGAAAAAAAAAAAAAACACCAAAAAACTTAAACAGATTCAATGAGACACAAACACAGCGTCACAGGAACCCTTAAACGTAACCTTCACCAACAGAAGTACAGTAACACCCCAGCAGGACCAGCAGGCCACACCACGCACCTCCACCCGTCGCTGTCACGCCACAATCTCCTCCTGCACCTCAGTGGCATCGATCATATCCACCGGGAGCTCGATATTAGTGGCTGAGGACTCCAGGACCTCTTGCGCTGCGTAGTCCTTGCGATGTTTAGCTTTGTATATACCACCGTCATCCGTGTCATAGTCCACCTCTCTTGCTTGCGTTGCCGGGCGAGAGAGCTGCAGGATGGAGATACGAGAGGCGGATGAAGGGAGGAATATACGTGGCAATGAAAGGGCAATGCAAAGAGGAAATGGAAGGGGTAGGAGAGAGAGGGTGAGAGAGGAAAGGTGAGGGAAAAAATAGGACTGTGAGATGAAAGGAAGATGAAAACAAGGCTATATGCGTGGTAGTGAAAGATGCAAGGGTAATGAAATGAGATGTGTTGGGGAGAGAGAGAGAGAGAGAGAGAGAGAGAGAGAGAGAGAGAGAGAGAGAGAGAGAGAGAGAGAGAGAGAGAGCAACTGTCTGTGGTGCGTAAATGGCAAAAAAGTAATGAAATCCAAAAGAGTGAGCGAAGATAAAAGACAGTGCGAGGGAGCGCGTTAATGAGAAGGAGGAGGAGGAGGAGGAGGAGGAGGAAGATGGAAGAGCGTGTCTGCGGAGTATTTTAGGATGAGGGAAGGAAAAGCCACGTTCCTACTTTCCTCTTTCCCTCAAACACTTTCCCTCACCAAACGTTTGCTTCGAGAGAAAATGAGAAAATCGATCTGTATTCTCTCTCTCTCTCTCTCTCTCTCTCTCTCTCTCTCTGGTACTCAGTCTCCCCTATAGCCTGTATGCACGAGAACAAACATTAGATAATACAGCAACGTACTCTCTCCATTTCTCTCCCTTCCTCTCCTCTCCCTTCTCTCTACTGCTCTCCTCTCCCTCTCCTCTCTATTTCACGCTTCCTACATGAATACTGATACTGGCTGCCCGGGAATCACTGGGAATCACTGCACTGCTCTGGTTGTTGGAATGTTGAGGATGGGTTAATGTAGATCAAAAGCCTCTGTGTTTGTTTTGTGAGTACTGAAGGTGTCTGTGTAGGGGATGGTGTTAGTGTGTGTGTGTGTGTGGGGTGGGGGAGGGGGTTGTTGTTGTTGTTGTTGTTGTTGTTGTTGTTGCTTCAGTTTTTATTTTGTTTTCTCTTTCTCGTTTCTAAGTGTTTCATTTCTCCTCTCATTCGCAAAGCTCCATTTTAAGCCTGTTTCTTTTTATTTTGTTGGTTTGTATTCTCTCTCTCTCAATCTCTTAATCTCTCCCTCTTTCTCTCTCAGCTTAACAATCACAACACTATTCTCATCTCACAACTGTACATAATTTTAAGCATCCTCACTAAATTTTATCCCCTCTCCATGCAACATTACCTCACTACCACAGCGCTGTCAAACCAACCAATCAATCATCCATCACCAACCTTACCAATCAACCTGACACTCACTCTGGTCTTCGCTCTAAACACACTGTCAGGTCGGTCCTCGTCGCTAAGTAGAGAAGCGTGGCCACTGTCGAATATAGAAACCCTTGATGTGGACCTCATCTCCTCCTCCTCGTCGTCCTCCTCCTCTTCCAGTCTCCAGAAATCATCATCCTGGTCGTCCTCCTCCTCCTCTTCCTCCTCTGCTTCTTCTTCCCCTTCCCCTTCTTCTTCTTCAAGGTCGTCCTCGTTCTCCTCCACAATGGGCGTGTGACGGGGAAAGGTGGAATCGTAGAAGTGGTACTCAAGGTCGTCAGTGCTTTAAGAGAGAAAAAGGAGGTGGTTTTAGGTATTCTGAGTCGAGTCCCAAAGGTGTTATGAAAGTTTCAGCCATGTGCTCGTAACTCGGAATGAAGGTGTGTGTGTGTGTGTGTGTGTGTGTGTGTGTGAAGGGGAAGGAGGAGGAGGAGGAGGAGGAGGAGGAGGAGAAAAAGAGTGCAAGTTACAAGAGACAAGAAAAGACGCACCGCAAAATCTCTGACGTCCCTGAGAGAGAGAGAGAGAGAGAGAGAGAGAGAGAGAGAGAGAGAGAGAGAGAGAGAGAGAGAGAGAGAGAGAGAGAGACCCGAGGAATACAGTGAACAGAGGGAGAAACATGTGGCGTGGACGAAAAACACCGAAAAACAAACACTAACCTGCCACCAAGAACTATTACTGGATTGTTCTCTTCTGTGTTCTGTTCCTCCTCCTGCTTCGTCTCATCTCCTCCTCCTGCATACTCCTCCTCTCCTTCCCCTGCCCATTCATCCCCCGGCCCAATACTTTCTTCATCCTTCACATCTTCCTCCTCTATTTCCTTATAATTTGCATAATATGAGTTCTCTGCTTCATCTTCAAATTTATCTTCACTCTTCCAGTTCTCTTCATCATCACTTTTCCAGATATCTTCTTCATCTTCTGCAGTCCACCTTTCTGTCTCCCACTCTTCGCTTCCAGTCTCTTGCGAAGGTATGGAGGCTCCTGGAGTCTTACTAAGTCTTTCCCCGGGGGTGCGGGAAGAGAGGGACCACCTCTCCACGCCTGGAAGGAGGGAGAGAATTTATTGGTCTCTGTTTTTGTAGAGAAGTAAAAGAAACACAAGACAAAAAACAGCTCTTCTTTATTTGCTTGTTCGTTTGTCTTGTCCAGGTGTGTTTTTGATAATTTGTCTGTAGCACCTGTAGTTTAATTGGGATTCAGAAATCGTGGAGACCCAGAAATCGGGGTTCTCAGAAATCGGGGCACTCAGAAATCAGGGCACTCAGAAATCGGGGCACTTAGAAATTGTGGAACCCAGAAATCGTTGGACCCAGAAATCGGTTGACTCAGAAATCTTTGGACACAGAAATCGGGAGACTCAGAAATCGGGAGACTAAAAAATCATGGACTAAATAAATGGACGATTTTTTTTTTTTTTTTAGACGAAAGTTCGATAATTTTCAAAACTTTTTTCCCTCTCTCTCTCTCTCTCTCTCTCTCTCTCTCTCTCTCTCTCTCTCTCTCTCTCTGCTAATTTAGGTGCTCAGGCCGGTGAAGTACCGCTGCTCTGCCACCCTCGTTAGCATTCAGCCGCGGTATTCAGGCGATCCAGGCGTGGTGGGACCGTCCATGGCATTGCAGCTCATTCACTTTTTATCACCTCGCCTTTTAGAAGTTCACGCGTTGAACGAAAATGAGGCTGGAGAGAGAGAGAGAGAGAGAGAGAGAGAGAGAGAGAGAGAGAGAGAGAGAGAGAGAGAGAGAGAGAGAGAGGAGGAGAAGGGGGGAGTGCATCTACGTATTACCAAAACAAGACACGAGTTCTTTATGTTCTTTCCCACGCAGTGCCTCAATTCATATCCTCGTTTTCTTTTCCATCTTTCCATTTTCCCTCACATCCCTCCATCACTCCCTCACTCACTCACACGCCCTCTTCCGACCATTACTTGTCTTTTCTTGCCTCCATTTCCTCTCGTCATTCATGTTTCTCTCTGACTTTCACGTTTTCTATTGCAACTTTTGTTTCTCCCTTGCTCACAGCTTCCTCTTCCTGTTTGTAGTCAATATTCTGAGGCACTACTGCGCCGCTCCTCCACTACATTGAAAAGGCTCTAGTAGTCTAGTAGTTAACGTTACATTGGTTTTTAAGGCTGTTTTTTTATGGTTTTAGTGACAGATTAGCAAGGTCATTACATTATTAACAGGGAAAACAGTCTTGAGAACCCGAGTAATCATCTCTGTAGCCTTTGAAAAATAGTCACGGTGAGAGAGCAAGGCGTTTCAGTATACGGGTCTTTTTGACATGTTACAAGGGTTTTCAAGGGTATTTTGATAGTTCTATTGACAGATTAATAACATTTCTACATTATTAACAGAAGAAACACTCATGAGAACCCGCCTAACCATCTCTGTGGCCTTTGAAAATAGATGTGGTGAGAAAGCAAGGCGTTTCTGAATACCTACAATGGTTGGCCTGGTACACACTCACCAGTAAAGGCAGCAGCACCATCATCCACCCCTAGCGTGAGGTCCCCGTAGTTACCGGGCTGGAAAGACTCCCACTGCCCCGCCACTACGTAAGTCCCGTGGTTAATGAGATCCTGTGGACTCTGCACTGGGTTTCCGCTCAGGTAGAATATTCTGCAGAAGGGGGAAGGAAGGGTTTAAGACCGGTGAATGCGTGTTGCTGCAGTGTGAGTCAGGAGGGAGGGAGGGAGATGGGTTGGTAGGGAGAGAGTTGGATAGAAAGGTAAACATGTAAGCAGGTAGGTAGATAAATTGTTAGATATACAGATAGAGAGGTAAGTAGATAGAGGGAGATGTAGATGGACAGGTAAACATATGGAGAGGATGGATAGATAGTGTATATAAATAGATAGATAGACAGGATGGATGGATAGATGGATAGATAGATAGATAGATGATAGATAGATAAATAAAGAGAGAGAGAGAGAGATGCACAGGTAGACATATAGATAGACAGGATGGATAGATAGGATATATAAATAGATAGATAGACAGAATGGATAGAGAGAGAGAGAGAGAGAGAGAGAGAGAGAGAGAGAGAGAGAGAGAGAGAGAGAGAGAGAGAGAGAGAGAGAGAGAGACTGACCAAAGATAAAAGCAATGAAGAGATAAACCCACAAGAACTTTTAAGGACTGGGAGAGAAAAGCGATGATTGGAGCGGACGAAACATTAAAAAGAACAGAAATAGAATTACCAGAGAGAGAGAGAGAGAGAGAGAGAGAGGTGCGGCGGAATGCAGTGGGTGAGATTCAAGTCTGTGGGATCAATGGAGGTAAATTGGGGGAGGAAAAAAAGTGAGATTTGATCCCCGAACCTGCAAGAATTTTAGGCTGAATTTCAAACCTTCAATCTTTCCTGCACTTAATACCTTATATTCTAGATAATTGGTCCTAAATGCCTTATACTACATAAAATCGAGCCTAAATGTCATACTCTAGAAAATTAAGCCTATTGGTGTTATAGACTCAACATGTAAAAAGAGAGAGAGAAAAAAAAAGAAAAGAGAAAAAGAGAAGAGAAAAAAAGTCTTCATTACGTATAAATAATTTCTTCACATTAGTAACACTTGCATGAAAAATTACTTATTGCTTCTCATCTATCGTGAGTGAAGTTTTATTTGTGCTCTCTTTTTCCTATGCAATTTATAAGGACGTAAAAATATAAAAAAAGATAACGAAAGTCCTAAGAAGACGTCAGGGCTACACGTGACAGTCTCAGCATGTTATATCTAGCTGTTACTTTGCCTTGGCCTATGATGGAGTGAACATCCTCGTCTTTCTTTGCATATCTGAAGGAGACAGAAATGTTTGGGTGTTGAAAAGAAGTTATTTTAAATTTATCTTTTCTTACAGACTATTTATATCTTGTCAATCTGCCCTTGCCCTGTGATGGAGCGAATATTCTTATCCTTATTCGTATCTGAAGGAGAAAGAAATACTTGTGTGCTGGAGATTAAATCGTTTTAAATTGGTTTCCTTTATAGACTATTCACATTAAGCTGTTCATCTGCCTTGCCCTGTTATGGAGAGAATATTCTTGTGCTTATTCGCATCTGAAGGAGAGAAGAAAAGCGCGTGTTTGCGGAAGAGAGATCAGTTTAAATTTATCCACTTCCGAACAGTATGGGGTTGCAGATTCCCTTGATTAGCGCATTCAGACAACATGCAAATCAACGTGGAATCGTATTATTAAATGGTTTGGGTTCTCATTAGGATTACTCTCTAAAGCCACAGAGATGATTAGTCAGTTACTCGTGTGTCTTTTTCTTTCCTGTTTGTTGCCGATGCAGAATCCTCGTTACGCTTATGGAAGGTCATGAAAGCATCCTTGAAAATATAATGCCTTGCACCAGAGTCTATTAAAAGCTGTGACAAGGTGTGCAGTCTAATAATGCGGATTTTAATCTTAGAATATAGTTAGGTGATGTAGTTTTGAAAGTGTCGAGTCATGAATCCTTAAAAATTGCAATACTTTCCACTGGAGTCTGTTAAAAGTTGTGTCAAGATTCCATGCAGTTTAATAATGTGAATTTTGACCTTAGAATATGATAAGGTATAGTAATTGTTTAAGTATCAAGTATAATATAGTATAGGGATGCATTTGTCAAGGTATCCAGTCGTGAAAAAACTTCCATGAAATCTCCAATACCTTCACAAGAGTCTATTAAACGCTGGTAACTAGACACCTTACAGTTTATCAATACAGATCCCAACCACAAAATACATTAAGATGATGCAGTTCCAATACCTTCCACTACAGTCTATTAAGAAATGGTAACAAGCCTTGCAGTTTAATAATGCCCATCTCAACCTCGAAAAATATGATGATGCAGTTCTCCACAATACAGGTACATTTTGCTACGTGTCAAGATTATTGTGCAGTGCGAGGCAAACTTTGTGTGTGCCGGTAACCAAACACAATGAGGCATCTGACACGTGGCGTATTTCTCCTCCACATTCCTCGTCCACTGTGTTGTTATTCACTCCTCTCCCTTTAGAACGTAAATGAAAAATATGCCTGCAGCTCGCCAGGTAAACAGCCATTCAGGTGAGGCTCATTCGTGGAAATTAATATACAAGATAAGAATTCTATTTGCGAAACTGTAAAGCATGTGGTGATGTACTGTACGCACGTTGTTTGGCTTTACCCTCTCTCTCTCTCTCTCTCTCTCTCTCTCTCTCTCTCTCTCTCTCTCTCTCTCTCTCTCTCTCCTTCCTATGTGCGCATGCGTAAGAATACGTCACTCCCCGTGCAAATAAATATATAAACATAACCTGTACATATTTAAAACCCTCGTATTGACAGTACGGTGCAGTATAACCATATTACTTACTGCTACACATTTAACCATTCCACATTGAGAGCCAGATTCCCACGTACAGTAATGAAAGAACCCACCCACTTACCCAAGATAAATAGATAGATAGATAGATAGATAGATAGAAAGATTATTGACACAGTATAACTCCAGTAACTATAACAAACTCCTTTAACACCAAACACACACACACACACACACACACACACACACACACCTTCTTATGGGACCGTTCGGGATGTCTGAGAGTCTGTCGAGGGCTTTCTCCCAGTTTTTGTAGTCCTCCGCATTAAAAGTGAAGGGATAGGTGCTGGTGTCGTCTCCATTCCTGTAGACAGTGACTCTGAGCTTGTCCTGACCGTGGAGGGAGCGACGAGAGGGGTTCTGTAGAGAGAGAGAGATAGAGAGAGAATTAGTACTTCGTGTTATCATATTTATTGGTTTTTTTTTGTGTTTTCTTGCTTTTGTTAATGCTATCATGTTTATTGCTCTTCCTAGCAGTGCTTTTGTTATTGTTGTTGTTATTGTTATTGTTATTGTTATTGTAGTTCGTAATTTTTATTAATCATCATTATTAATTTTTCTCCCATTCCTTTTCTTCATCGTTCTCCTCCTTCTCCTCCTCCTATTCGTCCTCGTCTTCTTCATCTCACCTTCCTTCCTTTTCGTCCTCATCCTCTTCCTCCTTTAAGTTAGCATCCATCATCATCATCATCATCATCATCATCATCAACACATTTTATATTCCTCTTATCAACACCACAATTCTACGTAACAAACAATTATTAATTTTCTACTTTTCTCTTCTCTCCCTCGTTTCATCTGCCTTTGTAGCACGTGTGATGTGTCAAAAGTTAATAGTTTCTCACAATTCATCCCGGAAATTAGTGTGGGCTTGGTTTAATCTCTGTAATCCGGCAGTCATTGTATAACACGTTAGTTGTAAGTTGCAGTTTTGAAGGCAGTGTACGTACAGTAAATGTATGTGTGTGTGTGTATGTGTGATTACTGTTATTGTTAATGTTGCTTCTGGTGTTGTTGTTGTTGTTTTTGTTGTTGTTGTTGTTGTTCCCATACTGTAGTGTACTGAAAAGGAAACGCGTATATTAACAAGTATATATATATGTGTGTGTGTGTGCGTGTGTATGTATGTGAGTATCGTGATGCAATGCCGTAGTGATTCAATTCTGTGTGGTGTTGCGCGTCCACGTGTTTAAAATTTCACGATGTATTCCGCTCTGGTGTGGTTTGTGCGGGGGAATTTTTATTTTATCCTTTTTTTTTTTCCCCGTGATGTTATTTGTTAAGCGTTGTAAAACTAGCGTGGCGTGACGAGGGATGGTTGAGGGTGGGTGGGAAAATGTGACGCTGTATATTTGTGGTGTTTGATGGTGTGGCGGGCTGTGGCATTGTCTAGTGTAGTGGTTGAGTGTGGTATTCCTTTGTGTGGTGTTTCAGAGTGTGGTGCTGTCTGTCATGGTGTCGTATTACTCAGGTTTCAAGATTAGAGTAAGGTTCGTGTGTTTGTCGAGCTCAATATATTTTCAGCATGACGTGGAAAGGTGTGCGATTGTGTGTCTTATTGCGTCGTGTAATGTACCGAGTGTCGTTCTAATTGTGGCGTGGCTGGAATAACATGTAGCGGCCTTGGTGTTGTGGCGTCAGGTAGAGTGAAGAAGAAAACGGAGAACAGTGGCCCTTATTCAAAAACACTTTGCTCTCTCACCACGGCTATTTTCAAAGGCCACAGAGATGACTTGTGGGTTCTCGAGACTGTTTTTCCTGTTAGTAATGTAGAAATCTTGTTAGTATGCTTTTTAAACTATAAAATCATCGTTGAAAAGCCGTGTGACTTCAACTGGAGCCTTTTGAAAGAAGTGGAGGTGCAGCGCTGAAGTGTTATAGAATAGTCTTCGTAGTGAATGGCGTAGTGAAAGAAAACGGAGAACGGTGTCTGGTGTCTGGTGTCTGGCGTGAGTCGTGAAGTGTACAGGAAAAAAAAAAAAAAAAAAAACGCATCTTTAGCACGTGTCGCAACTTTGAACAGCAGTGTCGCGGCGTGGTGTGGCTGGGCGCGCATGAGTGGAGGTAGCCGTGGGAGGCGCAGACAAGTGATCAAAGCGCGTCAACACCCACAGTGCCTCACGGTAAACACGTCCTTCACGCGCGAGGTCACACGAGACGCTATTTTTTTCCGATACTGTCAATTTTTATTAACAATCTTTCATCGTGGAGCGAATCAGACATCTTAATAACCTTCCCCTTGAATATTTCCAAGCGTTTCTTTTTTTATTCTGTTTCTAACTCGAGGCGGCAATATTTTGTTATTTTCAGACTAAAAAAATTGGATTCGTGAAGCTTTTGTCCGTGTTACGTTATTTTTTGCGCACATCAAAGGCGTTGTGTTGCATTCTGTTCTCTTTTGCGTCGTCACTAGAGCCCCCACCAGCACTACCACCACCACCATCACCACCACCACCACCAGCACAACACTTCTGCCTATCGCCACGACACGAAGCGATGGAATAACAAATTACAAACGAATACACTAACTTATTTCGCTTGTGGAATTTTGGGAGATATATTTTTCCTCTCAATGCAGCTGCTCTGTTATTACTCTTACTGAACCTCTCGAAAGGCAGCAAGAAGAAGAGGAGGAGGAGGAGGGAGAAAACGAAGAGGAGGAGGAGGAGGAGGAGGAGGAGGAGGAGAAGATGAGGCTCAGGATAATTGGCAAAAGCTCATTTAACTCTTCAAAAGAAATGAGAACTCCTGAGTGTTGACAGTCCAAGAAATTACAGCGGATGATCTTCAGAAATACTTGTAAAGGGCAAGAGTGTTGGCATATTTAGGATTCCCTTCTTGCTGGAGGTCAAATACAGACAGGACTTTGCTGGCTCTCCTCGCCGCGCTACGAGTCGGAGTGTTTAAAAGGGAAATATTCATAACCTGAGAAATTAAAGGGTCAATACGCTTAGGAATTCGTATAAACACAGACCAAGTATACCAGCATAAATGTGCAAAGGAGGATAGAATAATGTAGGAGTGAGGGACGCACACACACACACACATACACACACACATACGTCAATACTGCACACCTCCATTTGGCAGAAGAGGAAACAAACAATTACTCAGCTTATTCAAGTCTAGTCATTGAGTTTCCTCCGATATAGATGAGAGTGAAAGAAATGCCTTGCCTACAGCACCCACTACTTACCCTGCTGTGTCCTGTTCTCCTCGTCCTCACCAGCACCGGCTTTCCAATGTTATCGTAGCTGCAAATTGGGAGACAAAAGGAATAGTTAGAGGTACAATGAGACCCAGTGAGGAGAGAGAAATGTAAGGATGCGTCGGTGATTTACGTGAAAGAGAATAATGTGAGGTATAAAAGAGAAACGTTTTTTTTTTTTAGGTTAGACTCAATGGAATTATTAACAGGTCAGAAAATGGTGAAGATATGGTGTGAATGGATGTGAATGCAATCTCAGTCTTTCTTTTTTTAATAGTTTCTTTTCTTCTACTTTCTTTACTTTTCTGTTCACTGTAATCTATCCCATATCTTCTTCTTTCTCCTCCTCTGCTGCGTTGTTTGCATTGCATATGCCTTCTTTATTGACCACATGCCTCCAGTGGCCTCGCCTCTTCCATGTCGACGCACACACACACACACACACACACACACACACTCGTTTCCCGAGGCAATAAATGTTCCCCTCTACACGCAAGCCAATTAATGATTAAGCACACACACACACACACACACACACACACACACACACACACACACACACAGTACAACCACTAGTACACACCACACACTAACAACAAAAACTACTACTTCTACTACATCTACTACTACTACTACTACTACTACTACTACTACTACTATTTCTACTGTGTGATTTTTCTTGAAGGTGAATACGTGGAGAATAAGTCTCGTGTGTGTGTGTGTGTGTGTGTGTGTGTGTGTGTGTGTGGGCGAGCGCGCCAAGCCACAACACAGGAGGACTCTGTGAGCTAAAAACACGATGGAAAATAAAGCCTCAGATCAGAACTCTCTCTCTCTCTCTCTCTCTCTCTCTCTCTCTCTCTCTCTCTCTCTCTCTCTCTCTCTCTCTCTCGCCCAACTCTCGTCTCTCAGCCATTATGACCTAAAGACCACCTCCCATCTCATCCTCGTCTAGCTAAATGCCTGTCACGTGGTCTCTCTCTTAGGTCAATATCTTAACTTTCGTCACACTTTTGTCTCGTAAATCTTCGTAAACGGATCAGCCTCACGTCAAGTTATCTCATATCCTCCTTGTGATCTTAATTCCTTCGCTCTTCGTATCTGGAAAATCGGATTAAACTTGATAAATTGGATGGTTTTTAATTTTTTTTTTCTCGTGTAATCATCTGCATGAGTTGCCTTGCCCTGACTGTAACTGTGTCAAGGTTAGGTTAGGTTTGGGTGGTGAGCGGCGCAGCTGTCTGTGGTGGGGTGGCCTTAGTGACGCGCCGAGTAAAGCTCCCCACGATCGGGTCGAGGCTGGGTTTATGTTTGCCTTGTTATTGATTTGGTTACTCGAGGTTGGCGGGGGGACTGTTATTTTTGTGGTTTGACACATGATTTTTTTTTTTCTGTGCCTATTTGGTTGTTATTCTTTACGTTTTTGCGAGTAAATAACACATTTTTTCTTTTGGCATATAGATAATACATATATTTTCTTTTCTTATTTGCGTGGTATTATTTTTGAAGTTTACGAGTACATAACATATATTTTTTTTATTTCATGTGCTTTGTTTCTTTTGACAGATAAATAACACATCCTTTTTTTTTTTTTTTTTTTTTTTTACTTAAGTGAATATTATTTCCGTAGTTTTACGAATACATAACATAATTTTTCATTACTTATGTGGCTGTGCTGTTATTCTCCTTAAAACAAATAGATAACACACGAGTTTCTACGTTTTCATTATTGCTATCTTGTGCATATCCACCGTACCTTGCCTGTGGGTGTATTGTGTGTGTGTGCCCGCTCATGTGTGACTTTATATGAAGCTCCGGTCGTGTGGAAACTTGTACGCATAATACTTTTGTGTGAACCGCAGCTTATTCTTTCATTTCCTCTCATTTAAAACTATTCCCGTAAACGCAGCCATGAATCTAAAACCAGCGCTGCCAGATTCCCCGCGCTTCCACTCCGGTAAAAGCGAAATTAATTTTTATAAATGATTTTTTTTTCTCATCATGCCGCGAAATGGGCGTAAAAATAACCACTATTTGCATTATGGGGGTGAAGAGAGAGAGAGAGAGAGAGAGAATTTCACTTTACTAGATAGAGATATGAAGTTGCGTGCGGACAAAAAAAAAAGGGTGGGGAAGAATGATTTTACATAACATAATTTGCTTTACATCGATGAGAAAATTGATGTTAGAAGTAGTAGAAGTAGTAGTAGTAGTAGTAGTAGTAGTAGTAGTAGTAGTAGTAGTAGTAGTTGTAGCAATTATTGTTGTTGCTGTTGTTCTCTTCTATTTCTTCTTCATCTTTTTCTTTTTCTTTTTCTTCTTCCTCTTCTTCTTCTTCGTCGTCATCGTCATCTTCTTTTACTTCTTCATCTCCTTCTTATTCGTCATCTTTTTCTACTTCTTCTTCTTGTTGCTATTGTTACTGCCCTCCATCCCTCATCTCTTCTCTAACAAGTTCCTTCCTTTCCCAAAACAGATATAAAGAGGAATTCTTCTACTTCTTCTTGTTACTGTTGTTGAATCGCTCTGATCACAAACCTTTCCCCCTGTCCTCCGTCCCTCTTCTCTAATAAGCGCCTTCCTTGTCCAAAACAAACTTAACGAGGAATAAAGGGAACAGAGGCGAATACTTTAAATGTCTTTCTGGTCCATATCTTCATTCGTATGTATTGAAAGCCCCGCCTCTATTGGTCTACTTATACGCAGACCGAATAGTAGTCGTAATAGTAGTAGTAATAGTAGTAGTAGTGGTGGTGGTGGTGGTGGTGGTAATAAAAGATAAAGGAAGGACATGAGGTAGAGGAGGAGGAGGAGGAGGAGGAGGAGGAGGAGGAGGAGGAGCAGGAGGAGGAGGAGGAGCAAGAGGAGTTTGGCTATTTATTTCCCCGTACTGAAGGTCATCAAATTCCCTCCATTAATTTTTACTCTCTCTCTCTCTCTCTCTCTCTCTCTCTCTCTCTCTCTCTCTCTCTCTCTCTCTCTCTCTCTCTCTCCTCTCTCTCTCTCTCGCGTTGCCCAGATACAAGGTACACATTACTAGCTGTACTGCATTAAATTTGTATTCATGCACTATGTGGCTCGTGAGCGAAGTGAAAGCTGGTGAATCCTCTCGTGTTTTGGTCTATTTTTTTCTTTGTTTCGTCTTCTTTTCGTGTATTTCTCGCTTTACTTCGCTTTGTCATAGTAGTGAGTGAGTGAGTGAATTTTTTGAGTCTTTCATGTTGGTGGTGATGGTGTTGGTGGAGGTGGTAGTGGTGGTGGTGGTGGTGGTGTTTGGGTTTCTCTTTTTTGTGTTTTTTGTTTGTTATTGGTGGTAATGGTGGCGGTGCTCTCTCTCTCCTCTCTCTCTCTCTCTCTCTCTCTCTCTCTCTCTCTCTCTCTCTCTCTCTCTCTCTCTCTCTCTCTCTCTGCAGGCTGCAACTAATATTTATGTGACAAAGGAAATTCTTTACCATCAAATGCATATTCCTCCTTCCCTCTCCTCCTCCTCTTCCCTCCTCTTCCGTTAGTTAGAGCGTAATTGCACATCTGTCTCCTGCCTAGAAGCGGATATATTTTCCTTATTTCCCTCATTACAGGAACCGTTCAAAAACTTCTCGTGTTTCCAAAATTTTCCGCTACGTTGCTGGAAGAGGAGGAGGAGGAGGAGGAGGAGGAGGAGGAGGAGGAGGAGGAGGAGGAGGTTTTTTCCCGGAGATAGAGAAGATTGAGAAAGCTGAAGAGAGGAGGACGTGGAGGAGGAAGAGGAGGAGGAAGAGGAGGAGGAGGACGAGTTGAAAAAAAGAGGAAGAGGAGAGGGCTTTGGTGAAGATAGAGAGGGATGAGAAAGCCGAGAAGAGGAGGCGAGAGAAGAGTAGGAATAAAAAGTAGGAAGAGGAAGAGGAGGAGGAGGAGGAGGGGGAGGAGGAAGAGGAGGAAGAGTAAATAAATAATGGTTGATCTAGTTACGTCACCAATCTTCCTAAGGTCTTTTTCTCTGTAAATGTCAGGCACTCTCTCTCTCTCTCTCTCTCTCTCTCTCTCTCTCTCTCTCTCTCTCTCTCTCTCTCTCTCTCTCTCTCTATGATGCTGCGGGTCTTCACTCTTCATCTGACGAAGCCAAACACTTCATAGCCTAGTGTAGTGCTTAAAAACTCCCCAGTATTTGCTTAAAGGAAAGAGGGAACACGCAGAGGAAGGAAAACACGAGGGATTGAAAGATGAGAGAGAGAGAGAGAGAGAGAGAGACTTAACCCCAAGCACCAAAGGGCAATGGATACATATAAATGCTGGTGAAATATTTGGGTGAAGGGAAACAGAGAGATTTGCTGGTGTGTTTCTCTCGTGTTTTGGGGTATGAGAGAAAATAATAATCGTTGTGATGAAAATAACAGATACGTGAGATGAAAATAAAACTGCGGTTGATGTAAGGCATAAGGACATTGGGTTATTTTCTCTTTGTATACGAATTTAATACACCGTTACCTAGATTGCTAAATAAAAATGGTCGTAGTGATCAAGATAGCAGATATGTAGGAAATAAAGCCACTATTGATGTAAAGCTTAGGCACATTGCATTATATTCGCGTGTGTTTATCCTGACAGAAACTTTTAATACCCCGTCGCATACGTAGTTAAAGAATAAAAGCATATAAGAAAATAACAAAACCACAACTGCTATACACAAACTTCACAAACATTGCATTATACTCTCAAACGCTTCTCCTATAACGAAAACTTAATACTACACCTACATCGCTAAAAAAATAAATAAATAAATAAAATAACCATAGTATAGAAGATAATAACAAAACCACTACAGATATACACAAACCTCCCAAACATCACATGATATCCTCCAACATTTCTCCTGTGGCGGAAACTTAATACCCCTTTACTGACATCGTTATCTAAGTGAGTAACGCAAGCATTAAACTTTCCCGCATCATCTCCATGTAAGCCTCGAGGGGAAGAAAGTGTCAACATCTCCCCATCCACTCTTTTATGCAGGAAGTTAGCGAGGGACGAAAAAGTTTTGTGGTCTATCAATGGAAGACGAAATGGGGGAACAGGAGACGGGAGAAGGGGGAGGCAGGGAAGAGAAGGCTAGGAATTACAGTGATAGGACCCCCTGTATATATTAGAGGTATTATAAAGGGTGTAATGATGTTGCTGCGCCGTCCAAGGTAACTGAGGGAGTGTGTGAGTGTGTGGTTTGGTGAGGCGGCTGCGTGTTGCTGAGTTGTGAAGGGAAGAAATCGTCTGAGGGAACTTTGTGTAGCGTGAGATGCTGTTACTTCTCCAGAGTTTGAGTCTGTAAAAGTTTTCCTTACTGGTGTTGGTGTTGGTGGTGGTGGTGGTGGTGGTGATGGTGGTGGTAGTGGTGCTACTGTCACTACTACTATTACCACTACAACTATTGCTACTTCCTCGTAATTTTTGTTGCTACTGTTGCTGCTGCTACTTCTGCTACTACTACTATACTACTACTACTACTACTACTACTTCTACTACTACTACTACTACTACTACTCCCTCGACGTATTTTTTGCTACTACTACTACTACTACTACTAATACTACTACTACCACCACTACTACTACTACTACTACTGCTGTTGCTGCTACTGCTACGCTGCCACCACTACTACTACTACTACTACTACAGTATTACCACTACTATAAATATCACAAGAAATAAGAGTTTATTTATATACTCAAATATGAGCTTATTTACATTTCTCTCTCTCTCTCTCTCTCTCTCTCTCTCTCTCTCTCTCTCTCTCTCTCTCTCTCTCTCTCTCTCTCTCTCGCTCTCGTAATGGAGAGGAGAGGCAGTAACAAAATATATACTTCATTTTCCGCTCCAGTGACGATGTATTTGAGAGCTGGTTATCCTGACTTGGCCTGGAGTTGTGAAGCTGAGGGATTCTCTCCATTCCTTCCTCCTCCATTCCCTCCTCCACGACTCCTTCTTTCTCCTATTCCTCTTTCGTCTCCTGCACATTCTCTCCTTCTTTTCCTTCATTGCTTTATTTTTTTTCCTTCATTGTTTTCGTTTCTATCCTATTTTCGTTCATTCCTGTTATTCGTTTTTTATTTCCCTCTGTTTTTGTAGTAGTGGTGGTAGTGATAGTAGTAGTAGTAGTAGTAGTAGTAGTTGTTGTTGTTGTTGTCTTTTGCTAGTTAAATTTAGTAGTAGTAGTAGTAGTAGTAGTAGTATCAGTAAGTTTTGTAAGTGCTTTTGTTTCTCCCCAAGTGACTAATGCTTTCACAGTCAATACCTTCTCAGGAAACTAAATTCCTTCTCCTTTACCTCCTCCTCCTCTTCCTCATTGCTCCCTTACATCACGCTGCTCTAATCCCACTCCTGTTGTTCCTATTCCATTCCCAGGTCCACATTACCCTCAAACTCCCTCCTTGTCTTTGGTAATATTCTAGCTGATAATATTCTGTGGAGGCGCCTCACGTTATTCCCCTATCGGTCAATCAATCTTCCCTCTCTCTCTCACTCTCACTCTCTCCCCTTTCTCTCCTCTCTCAGGGCTTGCACAATAACACAGGCTCAGGAAAAGAATAGGTTTCCCCTCTCCCTTCTGGAGCTCTCCCTTTTCTCTCTCACCCTAAGTCTTTCTTTCCCTATACGCCTCGTTTCTCTCGTGTTCCGGAGTGTTGTGTTTCTGTCTCTGTTTTTATGTCTCTCTCTCTCTCTCTCTCTCTCTCTCTCTCTCTCTCTCTCTCTCTCTCTCTCTCTCTCTCTCTCTCTCTCTTTCAGGTTTTTTTTCTTCCTTTACGTCGCTGCACGTCACAGCAACACACACACACACACCACACACACACACACACACACACACACACACACACACACACACACACACACACACACACTCACACTCACCCGCCCGGGATGTGAATGAATCCTTTGCGACCTGCCACGACGTAAGCTTCATGAGGATTGATGGACTCTATGCTCCGGATGGCAGTGCCCGTGTTAGGAGTGTGTATGCTCCTCGCCGTGCCCCACACTGCGTCCACCTGCGAGGGAGAAAGAGAGAGAGGGTGGGGGTCGGGGAAGGGAAGGAAAGGGAGAAGATTAGAAGGAAGGAAGGAAAGAAAGGAAGTTAGTGAGAGAGAGAGAGAGAGAGAGAGAGAGAGAGAGAGAGAGAGAGAGAGAGAGAGAGAGAGAGAGAGAGAGAGAGAGATATAATATATGGGTTATTTACGACTCATTGTTTGTTAAATGCTCCTTACATTTTACTATTATTATTATTATTATTATTATTATTATTATTATTATTATTATTATTATTATTTACTTACTTTATTATTCTGATCAAAAATATATATATATAAAAAAATCAGAACACAGCCAGATTTTTCTCTATATTTGTCGACTCCTTTTATTTTCTCTTTTTTTTTTTTTTACTTCATTTTAAAACCTCACAACCCTCACCCTGACATTCACATTTTTTTCTCTCCCCGCCCTGAACTCCGAAAGAAATATACCATCCTGTCATTCCAGATCCTCCCCCACACACATACACACACACACACACACACACACACACACACACACACACACACACACACACACACACACACACACACACACACACACACACACACAAGCCTCCAACAGACACACCCAACAGTAAACACGCACGATTTTTTAAGACTTCAGGTTAAGTAATATGTGGGTCTAGAAATGACAAAATCTGATTCAAATTCCCTTTATTACGAACAGGTATATGAAACTTAATAAAAAACATTAGGTACAACAAATGGATACAACTTAAATATAGACAAATACATACAGAAAAGCCCAGTTATCTAGTCTTAGTAATTAGATCTAAAAAGCCAAATATAGCTAAAAGAATAACACTAGGTAAATACAGCCAGGTAAACCCAAATAACAAATAAAAATGTTTAAATCTAAATAAAGAGAACTAGGAAACTGACAATAAGTAAATACAGACCGGCAAACACCGCTAGCTAATCCAATTAATTAAATCTAACTGGTCAGATAGAACTAGGAGAAGAACACAAAGTAAATACAACCAGGTAAACACACCCAGGTAAACACAAGCAAATAATCTGGTAGGCTTCTTCACTGGGCCTTTCCCTTGGACAGTACCCCTTCTTACGTAAATAAATAAATAGATAAATAAACTAAAAACACACGTACCTTAGTTGTAGCCTCCGCCAGAAGATCCTCCACGTTCCTGATGTACCGTGGGTTGATGGTGAAAGGAGTGCCAGAGTAAAACTTGTCACCACTACGGTACAGCACGATTCTCTTCCCCCTCGGCAGGAACATGTGGCGCGACATGGTGAGAATGGTGATGTTGGTGATGCTGGTACTACGTTCTCTTGGTTCCTGGTGTTGTGATGAGCCTGCGTGTTGAGATTTAGTGAATTTTTTTACTCTCTTTTTTTTTTTTAGTTGTTTATTGTATTGTGGTGAGTGTAGTGTGGTGAGGATGGTGACAGTTGTGATGCTGGTATGTTCTGGTGGGTGGTGGTGTGATGAGTCTGCATAGTGAGTCTTAGTGTAGCTATTTTTTACGTTTTTCATTGTATTGTGGTGAATGTAGTGTTATATGGCTCGAAATGATGAGGATGGTGAGGATTGTGATGCTGGTATGTTCTGGGGGCTGGTGTTGTGGTGAGCATGTCTAGTGAGTCAAATTATATCGAGGTATTTTTTCACCGTTTATTTTTTTTTTTATTCATGTAAGAGAGCCACTGTGTTATGGTGAGTGTACAGTGTTTAATGACGCAGGATGGTGAGGATGGTGAAGCTGATAAGCCCTCCTGCGTGGTGACTTCGAGATTAGCGTGTTTCTCTCTCTCTCTCTCTCTCTCTCTCTCTCTCTCTCTCTCTCTCTCTCTCTCTCTCTCTCTCTCTCTCTCTCTGTTATGATGGATGTACAGGGAGCTTAAAAAAAGATTAACTCGATGTGGAAAGGTTACATATGTGCAGCCACGAAGGAGCATAAGTAAAAGTCTTATCACTATCAAAGATGCAAAGATTTCAAACTTTGTTCTCCAGATTTTTAAGTGATAGGAGTTTTATTAATGATCTATTCGAGGTCGCAGTGATAGATCAATTTAAATTCACTTTTTTAAACATACTGTGTTAATATTTTCGTTGAATTTGTTAGTGTTCTGGTGTATTTTCGTCCTCTCTTTACCTCTTCGTCTATATTATTCGTGTATTGATCGTTTTTTCAGTTAAATTTTTCAGTTTTCTAGCATTTTATCGTCACTGACTCTCATATCGTAGTCTTTACTGTGAGGTCAATATATAATAACGATTTGCCTTCTTTTTATTTCTTTGTATTACTTCCGTTCTTTATTCCCTTCGGCCTTTGTGTTTTTGTATTATTGAAGTGTGTGTGTGTGTGTGTGTGTATGTGTGTGTTTTGCTGGTTATGTGGACTATAAGATTGTGTATGTATGCATCTCACACACACACACACACACACACACTTTTACACAAGCCACACAAATATATTTCTTTTCATCATTCTCGTTATTTTCTCTATTTTCTGCCTCCCTTTTCGCTTCTATCTCCGACCCCACCCCCTCCCTCTCCGCTCCCCGCCCCGCTCTCCCTCCCTTAATTAAGAACTTTATAGTATCCTCTTAACTTACTTTTTTTTTTTTTTCGTGAACTAACTCACAACAGGGAGAGGAAAATACGAGTAATTATTATTATCTCTCTCTCTCTCTCTCTCTCTCTCTCTCTCTCTCTCTCTCTCTCTCTCTCTCTCTCTCTCTCTCTCTCTCTCTCTCTCTCTCTCTCTCTCTCTCTCTTTTATAACGTATTTTAGGAAGAGGTTTTCACTTTGCTTTTAGAAAACTCGTTACGAAAAAAAGGAGGAATTCTAAGAGGGAAGGAAGGAAGGAAGGAAGAAAAAGAAGGAAAGGAAGTTAGCTAGAGAAGAACTAATGAGAGAGAGAGAGAGAGAGAGAGAGAGAGAGAGAGAGAGAGAGAGAGAGAGAGAGAGAGAGAGAGAGTGAGAAGCTGTGACTGATAAGACGAATGAACTCAGCATCTGGAGTTCTAGTATTTCACAGTGAAAAATACTCTCACTTCTTCTTCCCCCTCTTACTTCCTCCTCTTTCTCCTCCCACGTCATCACTTTTTCTCCCCCATCCCCCACTATTCGACGCTTCCTCCTCCTTTTATTCCTCCTTTCATTCCTGCGCCATCTCATTACACGCTAAAAAACATCCCTCTATTCACTCTTTAATTCGTTACATTCTCCTACACTTTTATCAACTAACTTGCAGCATCATTTAAAATAACTATTTCTCATGCGTTTGTCTCGTGGGAGTGAAGACTTACCAACGAGGGAGAGAGGGAGAGGGAAGAGAGAGAGGCCAGCGGCAGGGACCAGGGAGAAGAGACGAAAATAAAATGGAAGGTTTGGAAACATATAGCAGTCTTGTGAATGGTGATATTTAGGTCAGTTTGTGCGATCGATGGTTTTCCAAGTGCGTGGGAGCGTCGATATTGGTGTTTTGTGGCGAGGGGTGAGGCCAAAGGGGGAGAGAGAGAGAGAGAGAGAGAGAGAGAGAGAGAGAGAGAGAGAGAGAGAGAGAGAGAGAGAGAGAGGGGAGGGTGGCGGTTCGAGAATGTTTCATAAGTGACTTGCATAAGAAGGAAGGAATTATTATCCGAACATTGATGTATGAATAAAAAAAAATAAAAAAAATACACCAAGTAATCATTAGTGAGATATTCTATAGGTAAACTACTACTACTACTATTACTACCACGTCTTGTAACACTATATGAAAACAGCTCTTAGTGGCATCCCTCTCACTACTACTACTACTACTACTACTACATGGTTCAGCGCTCGTATCATTCCATCCCTCTTGTTATCTGCGCCTCACCATCTCGTCATCTTGTACAGAGTGAGGAATGAGCTTAGAAGGAGTGTTAATGGGTGTCTGGAATGCTCCATTACGACAAGACAGACAGACAGACACACACACACAGAGAGAGAGAGAGAGAGAGAGAGAGAGAGAGAGAGAGAGAGAGAGAGAGAGAGAGAGAGAGAGAGAGAAAGGTCAAATTTACAAACAGAAGAAGAAGTGAAAATATCATAGCCCCTCTCTCTCTCTCTCTCTCTCTCTCTCTCTCTCTCTCTCTCTCTCTCTCTCTCTCTCTCTCTCTGTGTGTGTGTGTGTTATTATGTCGTGCTCTCGTCGTCTTCCTAATTGGTAAGATATCTCTAATAAGTGCGCCACACGCTCCTACGTCTTCCTCTTTTTCCTCCTCCTCCTCCTCCTCCTCCTCCTCCTCTTCCCACTCATTCTCATCCGTCTTCCATATTTCCTCTGTTCTTCTTCTCTTCCTCCTGTTTTCTGTTTCATATCTTCTTTTTCACTCGCAAGCAAAAGTGCTTCTTCTTTTCCGTTTTCTTTAGCACTCAGGTAATTTGCTAAGCTTTACCTGTTCACCTCACCTCACCTAACCTAACCTCATCTAACTTAACCTAACTTAACCTAAGATCCTAACCTCACCTAACTTAACCCAACTTATCCCTAACCTCACCTAAGCTGCCTTACCTAACCTCACAACACCTAAACTAACTTAACCTAAGATAACCTAACCTAACCTAACCTCATCTAAGCTAACCTCACCGAAGTTACCTAACCTCACCTAACCACACCCAACCTAACTTAACCTAATAACATCTATTATGTTGTTTATTTTCACGTGTTTTTTTTTCTGGTTGTCTCTTCCTTTTCGTTCATCATTATTTCTCTCTCTCTCTCTCTCTCTCTCTCTCTCTCTCACTCTCTCTCTCTCTCTCTCTCTCTCTCTCTCTCGTAATGTTCTTGAAAATCTTTTTAATCTGTTTTTTTTTTTTTTAAGGCGTATATTTATTTTTCATCACCGCTCCGTAACTTGCCTAAAAATTGTTTTGAATTTATTGCAGCGCGCGCACACACACACACACACACACACACACACACACACACACACACACACACACACTACTTACTGTTAGCTTCAGTTATCGTTTCAGTTCAATGGAGATTTATTTCAGGTCCCAATATACAACTTTTTCTTTATAACACTTTGCCTTCACTCTTGGTTTGTATTAGTATAGTTATTTGCCTTTTTATTCCTATCATTCACATTTTTTATATTTATTTTACTGTTATTTTTCTTCATTTTGGACTAACTCTTCTTTATATGCGTCCTGTTTCACCCTCACTCACTTACCCATGTACGCACACGCACGCACTCACGCGCATTACTTTCCATGTTGTACACGTGGCATGAATTTTTTATGTTCTGGCAACACTGCTTTTGCGCTAATACGATGTACGTAAATCAGATCTAACTAACTGCGCACTTCATCTCTTGCACGTGTTCTTTTGTTTCACTGTTACTGTCGCGTCTCTAATCTCAAGGCACTGTTTTGGTGTCACTGTTCTTGTGGCACTGTTCAGATGTCACTGTTATGTTATCTCTACTTGTGGCACTGTTCCTGTGGCTCTATTTCCTGGCACTGTTATGGGATCACTTCTACCGTGCCTGCATTGATATTATGGCACTGTTTGTCTGGCACTTCTAGCGTCATTGGTACTGTAGCACTGTGCTTGGTGTCACTGGCCATGCGGCTCTGCTTTAATCACACGTATCACTAATACACTCGGTAACTCTCTATTAACAAATACTCACGAAGAAACGTCCACCGCGGAGACTGTTTACTTTTAGACACTCACACGGGCGACACTCAACTAACTTCAGCCGGGAACCTTTACTACTGATATTCTCGATCCCTCCCTCTCCCCCACCCCTCTCTCTCCTTAGTACTCTCGCCACCTCCCCCCTACAGCCACCACGCCAGCCCTCCCGTCACTCCCAGTCCACCCCCACTTCTTCCAGCTCCTCCATCTTGTCACTACTTCATTCCACCTTTCCTTGCCCCGTTGTATTCCCCCCCACCTGACTTTCCTATTGTCCTTTCCTCACCCCTGTTCTTCCCTCCCCTCCCTTTCCTCCCTTTTTGCCATTATCTTCTCCTTTCCCCTCTCTCTGTCTTCTCTCTGTCATCTTTCACTGTTTCGTTCGTCATTTTTTTTTTTGTCATTATAACTTTGTCTTTTTCTTTTGTGTTCATCGTTAATGCCTTCAAATTTATTATCTAGTTTTCACCATTTCCTTCCTTTTGTTCTCTCTTCCTTCCTTTCTTACATATTCACTTTATTCTTCATTCTTTATTTCTCTCCTCCCTTACTACACGTTTATCAATTCTCTCTTAGCCCTTTTTTATCCTATTGACACTGGAGACGAAATGTTAGAACCAGAATAATAAGATATAATTATTTCCTTTTTGTTTTTTACATAACTTGGAACAGTAGATTCGTTTTAAAGTCAAATGGAGCGAAAGTGTAAGGAGGAAGAGAAGAAGGGAAGGATGAAGCAAGTGAAGCGAGAAGGCAATGAAAAAGGAAGAGAAGAAGGGACGGACAGAGAGGAACTGGTAAGGGAAGGAAGGAAAGGGGAGAAAGGGGAGTAGAAACGATAAATTGCCACCAAAAGGGAAAGGAAAGATAGGGAAAGGAGAGAAGAGACATGAAGGTTGGAGATTAAGGGGGGTAGGGAAAGAGGGGGGAAGAGGGGGGCAGAGGGGGAGAGGTAACGAGGGACGGAGGACAAGGGGGATGTTGATGGTAACACGTGTAAACAGTGACACCTGGCCCATTATCGACCCGTTGGCAGGTGACGTCAGGCATGTGTGTGTGTGCGTGTGTGTGTGTGTGTGTGTGTGTGTGTGTGTGTGTGTGTGTGTTCGAAATCGACTCGGTGTTATTTATATCAAGCGTTGCAAGATGATTAGCAGTCTGTATAGATTATCAGTATTGACTATTGAGAGAGAGAGAGAGAGGGAGAGAGAGAGAGAGAGAGAGAGAGAGAGTAAACATACGTGATTACAAACTTCTCTAACCCCTCCTAATAAATATCCAACTTCCTTTTTAAGAAGAAAAAGTAAATCTAAGGAATTATTAGTTCTTTAAAAGTACTCAATATATTTACTCCACTTCCTATTTTCGTAGAGTACATGTTCTTCAAATCTTTTCCAGGAGTGAAGCAATATATTAGAATAAAAGATTAGTTTAACTCTCCTCTCTCTCTCTCTCTCTCTTGGGAATTATCTTTACAATAGGGAAGAAAATAAATAATGGAAATTGTAGGGAGGACAGTCAAGAAATTATGACTTGGAACGCTCCCCTATCCTCTCTCTCTCTCTCTCTCTCTCTCTCTCTCTCTCTCTCTCTCTCTCTCTCTCTCTCTCTCGCAGACGCAACCTCTTAAATTCTACCATTACCTTCCTTCCTTCCTTACTTCCTTCCCTCCTTCCTTCCTTCGCTTTCTCAGTTTCTTCCCCCATCACAACTACATTATAAACACATTACGACCACATCACATTAGTCACCAGTGGAGCCCTTGTACGAGGGCTCGTACAGCACAGCATGGCACCCCTATTCACTCCCACAGCACCTCTGTAACGTCTCTATATCACTTTACCCCGTCTTATCCCTGTCTTACCCTGTCTTATGGCGGCTTGTCCTCTCTCCCTTGTGTCCCCAGCCATTGTCTTAAGCCCTATTGCATCTCGGACCTAATTTGGCATTCCCCTTAGGTTTCTTCATTATGGTTTCTTCGTCTTGGAAACACCTTTGTCTCAGTTCCCCTGCTGCGTTCCTTCCCTTTACCGTAAATATTTTCCCTTCCCTCTGCTTCCTTAGTTCTTTCAAGCTTTTCTTATATTTTATCTTTGCACTTTCTGCCTCTCTCTCTCTCTCTCTCTCTCATCTCTCTCTCTCTCTCACTCTCTCTCTCTCTCTCTCTCTCTCTCTCTCTCTCTCTCTCTCTCTCTGTTTAGGTGAGATTCCACTAGGTTAGGTTGAATTATGTTAGGTTAGGCTAGGTGAAAATTACTTATACCTTCGAATGTCATTATTAGGCTAGGTTAGGTTAGATGAGGTTAATTAAAGGAACATGTATCCGCAAACCGTCATTAGGTTAGGTTAGATTATGGCTAAGTTAGATTACGTTAAGTTAAAGGGACATGTATTCCTGTATTATCAGATTAAGGTTAGGCTAGATCAGTTTAATTAAAGGAACATGTATTCGCAGACCGTCATTGGGTTAGGCTAGGTTACATTAGGTTAATTTAGGTTACGTTAAGTTAAAGGGGCATGTATCCCTGCGTTATTATATCAATTTAGGTTAGATCAGGTTAATTAAAGGGACATGTATTCGCGGACAGTCCATCAGGATAGGTCAAGCTACAGGGAACCTTTCTGTCACCCGTGATTTCACCATGGACCCGCGGCCGGCGGGGACTGGAGGCGAACAGTTACGGTGAAATTAGCGGGGCGTGTATCGAGTAACAGGATTGTATTGTGTGTAAATAATGCGGCAACTTGTTAATGTGGGAGCTAGGTAGGACGGGAGCGTGTAGGGGTGGCGCTAATGTGAGAGAGAGAGAGAGAGAGAGAGAGAGAGAGAGAGATGAGAGAGAGAGAGAGAGAGAGATTAGTTAACAGGATTGCCTTAATTTTACCACACCCAGTCATAAAATATGATCGAAATTTTAATAAGAACGCCAAAAAAAAAATTAAATAAATAAATAAATAAATACAAAATACATATAGAGAGAAGGAAACAGGCAAAATGACGGCCAGAGAGACAGACTAACATAAAACACTAACATATCTTCCCTTAAACACCGGAGAAATGAACGGAATCCAAAGTTTTTAACAAGGGCACACGTGAAGGCAGTACAATAATGAAGGGAGGGATGGAACAAAGCCTTGGAAGTGAGTGGTCCACGGCAGAACCATTGGGAGGGACGAGGAGAGGGAAACAAAAGGTAGTGCAGGGATGCTGGGATAATCTCCTTCCTGTAAGATGAAACGAACACCACTCAGTAAGGATTCCGAGCTAATGAGTCAGGCATCGCTTTCTCAAACAATGCCTCGGTTCGTTTTTTAAATATTGGAGGTTTTTGTGATTTTTTTTTTTCAAGGTGTTTGCTTAATTCTAGTGATATTTTGTGTGTGTTTCATGTGGTTTCGGGGCTCTAGTGATAGTGTTTGTGGTCTTTAAAGCTATTTTCATTATTCTAGTGACATTTTTCGGGTTTTTTTAAGGTTTCTAATGATTCTACTGATAGTTTTCGTGTTTTTAAAAGGTGCTTCCATGATTCCAGTGATAGTTTACGGGATGCTAAAGAAGATTAAACGAATCTAATGGTAGTTTAGCAAGACTTCTGCATCAATCAGGAAGAAGAGCTATTAGAAACCCCCACTAATCATGTCTATATCCCTTGTGAATAGTCCTTGCGAGAAAGCCAAGCGTTTTCAAAAGCTCCCAACTTCGCCTCAAGAATCTCCAAAAGGCAGAAGGGAGGATTAATACAAGAATGATTGGATGATTATCTGCGTCCAATTAAGCCAACAACACCGGCTCAGTACGAGTGCCAGTGATAAGAAGATTCCTCGCTGGGTAATTAAAGACTATCCAAGCAGTAATAGGAATAATTGTCGTAAGTAGAGGGTAGTTAACGGTAATTACTCGTTATTCTGAGGTCTCCCTTGTGCAGGACATAAGGGAATTAGGTTTAAAAATGTAGGGGATGAAGGGCGTACGAGTGAATGCTGTAAATAAACAAGGAAGTGAATGTTATGAATGAGTGAATAAGGGAAGTAATTAATGATATTTAGACTTATGTAATGAAGTTTAGCAGCGAAAAATGTGGTGATAGTAATGATTTGAAGAAAGATAGTGTTGTTTCGTTTGTTTGTTTGTTTGTTATTTATTTGTCTATTTATTTATTTATTTATTTATTTTGTGTGTGTGTATTTGTTGCTTGAAGTTTTATGGACTAGTTTGTGGAGTTTTTGCACACACACACACACACACACACACACACACACACACACACACACACACACACACACACACACACACACACACATATATTATTCATCTCTCACATTTTCATAATAACGGAAACTTTTTTTTTCGTAACAATCCTAACGCTACTTTCTCTCCTTATGAATTCAACAGGAACAACAACAACAACAACAACAACAACAACAACAAGACCAATAACAACAATAATATCAATGATGGTAGTAATGCTGGCAATCCACTACAACAACAACAACAACAACAACTACTACTACTACTACTACTACTACCACTACTACTACTACTACTACTACTACTACTACTACTTCTACCATTATTACTACGACTACTATACTTCTACCATTACTACTACTACTACTACTACTACTACTACTACTACTACTACTACTACTACTACTACTACTACTACTACTATTGGAAGGTCCGCTACACACCAATTATAGTGCCAAGCGAGTTATTGTGGCAGATATATTGCTCTATATACCCTCCATTCGTCTCCTGGCGTTAGGGGCGAGAGTCCAACACTCGCCTCCCTTCCTTGACCCTTAGAAGCATTCCCCAGAGAGACGGCCAAGGGTGTTACTACCGGATAATGTCATAATTCCTAGGTGATGTTTTATGTCATTATCCGGAGCCTTTGTCTTTGATGTGTATGTGAGAGAGAGAGAGAGAGAGAGAAGAGAGAGAGAGAGAGGAGAGAGAGAGAGAGAGAGAGAGAGAGAGAGAGAGAGAGAGAATGGATGTGGGTGGAGGGGACATGACTCTGCTGGGTGACGGAGAGAGAGAGAGAGAGAGAGAGAGAGAGAGAGAGAGAGAGAGAGAGAGAGAGAGAGAGAGGGTTATAGGGGAAGTTGGGATGCTGGTGCTTCCTGACCCCCTCCTTCCTCTCCCTTCCGCTCTCCCTTCCCCCTTTCCCTGCCTCCCCGTGCCTGGTGAGGGCGTTGCAGGTGAGAGCAGAGGGAGAGGCAGGTGACAGGTGAGCTAAGCGTCAGTGTGATCCTAACACGTGCACGACTTGACGGGACGGTTGTGAGCTTAGTGAGAGAGAGAGAGAGAGAGAGAGAGAGAGAGAGAGAGAGAGAGAGTGAGAGAGAAGAGAGAGAGAGAGAGAGAGAGAGAGAGAGAGAGAAGACATGTAAATTCAAGCAAACAGGAAGGACAAACAAACAGACATGGAAAGAATTAAGCGATAAAAAGTTATCAGCAAAAAAACAGATAGAAACAGACAGACAGACAGACTGACACAGACAGACAAACAGCCAGTAAGATAAACACACGTAGACATGCAAACACAGATAAACACAGACAAATAGCTAGACAAACAGACATATAGACACAGATAGATAGACAGACAGACAGACAGTTAGAGAGAGAGAGAGAGAGAGACCGGTAAGAAATCAAGCAAGGAAAGGCAGAAAAGTGCTTCGGATACATCAGATTCCACCACGAGGAGAGGAAAAATTTCACGAGAGCTTGACGTAATAACCACGAGACTCTTGCATCACGTTACAGAAACCAACAGAGGAGAGAAGCAGAAAATACGTACAAAAATCTATACAATCACTCGACGCTATGTGAGTAACTTAAATTAAACTAACATTTTTATACCTGGAGCTCATATTTTTAAGTCTCAAGGAAAGGAAATGTTAGAGTGAACTTAAATAATGAAACTGCTGGCCTGACGTGACCTAACCACTATTGCAAGGAACGTCTTCACATAACTCGTGCAGAATCACTTCAGTCTCTCATCTTGACACGTGAGAGGAAACCCTGCAGGTAAGTAAAAGTGAGAGTAGTGAGAGTAAGAGTGAGACAGAACGAGATATGACGCTATGCCCATTCTCTTCCTTTTCTTCCAGCTTGTTAAAAAGAAAACGTAAGAGTGTTCAAGAAAGTGAAAGAAAATTAGTTGTTTTGTATGCCAGACGGTGATGGTACAAGGAAGGCTGAACTGAAATTGAGAGAAGGATGTGTAACGAAGTTTATTTGGATCCTATGTATAAGGAATGAAGTTTAAAATATTAGTAAGTGATGAAGGTTGAATGAAATCTGAATGAGAGCAATAGTGAAGTCTGTTTGAAGTCTGAGTATGTATAGTGGTGAAGTTTGTTTGATTTTCAAGTATGAATAATGATGTAATTTTTTTTTTTCTGGATATAAACAATGATAAAGTTTGCGTGAAATATGAATGAGTTATGGTGAAGTTGCTTGAAATCTGAGTATGGCTGATGATGAAGTTTGCTTAAGCAGATTTCTGAATATGAATAATGATGTTTGCTTGAAATCTAAGTATGAGCAATGGAAGAATAAGATTTTAAACATGAATAGTGATGAAGTTTGCTTTTAAATATGAATATGACGAATATGAAACATGTACTTAGTTTAAAAGCTGAAATATACCAATGAAGTCTATCTGAAATCCAAAAATAGAGATGAAGTCTGCCTGAAATAAGTAAGAATAATATTGCAGTTTGTCTGAAATATGGGAAAAAAAATGCGCGTGTCTGAAAAATTGTGACAGGAATTATTTTTTTTCGTTCAGACAGGCAAGTGGCAAATGTGAAGACAGGCTCTTACAAATGGACAATGTGACGAGAGGAGCGAGGCATAATGAGGCCTAATTACCGCCTCTGCCAATTAATTTTCCCCTTAAAATGCTAAAAAAAAAAATCCGTGAACTGTTTTGGTGACGAGAGAGAGAGAGAGAGAGAGAGAGAGAGAGAGAGAGAGAGAGAGAGAGAGAGAGAGAGAGAGAGAGAGGGATGGTTATCTGCAGCACGTTATATATGTAGCTTTAAATATACCTTTCCTCCTCTTCTTTTTCCTCCTCCTCCTCCTCCCCCTCCTCCTCCTGGTCATTACCATTTAATCCTCTTTGCTATTTTTTGATCCTCCATTCTCTCTCTCTCTCTCTCTCTCTCTCTCTCTCTCTCTCTCTCTCTCTCTCTCTCTCTCTCTCTCTCTCTCTCTCTCTCTCTCTCTCTCTCTCTCTCTCTCTTCCTCCCTTTCACTCCGGGAAAATGGGACTTCCCCTCCATTAACAAACAGGAAATTCGGTGGTGGAAGACAGGGGAGGGAGGGAGAGGAGAGAGAGGGAGGGAGAGAGAGAGAGTGGGAGAGAGAGAGAGAGCGAGAGAGAAAAGGAGAGCAAGTGGTGGGCTCCTTTTCTCTCTCTCTCTCTCTCTCTCTCTCTCTCTCTCTCTCTCTCTCTCTCTCTCTCTGTAGGCGATAAAACTTTCTTCAAAAGTTGAATGTGAAATGTGACAAAAGAAATCTTGAGAGGAATTCTGCTATTTTTTTTTCTTTTACTCGTATACTTCTTTTTTCCCTTTTTCATGTACATAGTTTCTCTCTCTCTCTCTCTCTCTCTCTCTCTCTCTCTCTCTCTCTCTCTCTCTCTCTCTCTCTCTCTCTCTCTCTCTCTCTCTCTCTCTCAGGTAGGAGACTAATGAAGTGAGATAGGTCAATTAGCAAAGGTAATTTCCCCTCTGCCAGGTGTCCTTAAATACCTGAAGCCTTAATTGGTCCGGCCAGGTGAGGTGACGCCCTTTTTGTGTGCCTTGAAAGTGGGCCATTCTAGCTTCCTGTAGTGCTGCGTGGACGGGTGTTTTAGCGAGAGTGTTTGCAGCGGCCAGAAACTAATGTAGGGTCTAATGTTAATGGTAGTGGTTGGTTAGTAAGGGGTAGAGAAGTGGTGGTGATGGTGGTGGTATCTTTTGGGTATTTCAGGTGAGATGATGGTTGTGGTGGTTATGAGTGGTGGTAATGGTGGCGGTGGTGATGGTGGTGTTTTTGATATGTGTGCTCTGGGTCGTAGTAATGATGGGGATGTTAATGATGTCTTTTTTTCAGCTCCATGCTTTGAATCATACGCCAATCATACCTTTGACTTATGGCTGTCGTGGTATTAGTAATGACAGCAGTGGTAATAATGCTTTCTCACCACCATACCATTTATTTTCTATCGCAATGGTTTTCAGTTATGGTCGTAATGGTAGCAATACACGTATATATTTTAAACCACCAGAATTTTTTGTATTTTCAAGCTATTTCTCTTCAGTTGATGCATTTTCTCTCCCTCGTTTCCTATTCCTCCTTCCCTCTTGCACCAAACATCTTACATGAACGCGGAAGATGAAGGGACTCGGCAAACGTTGAGGCGAAAGAGGACACGAGACTTGAAAGCTTTGAGTAAGGAAGGGAAGTTGAATAAACCTGTATGGTGTCATGATTCCCTTTGCTGTGATGGAGAAAATGCATGCTGAATCTATATAAAGTTAAACTGAGTGACGTATTGAGTGGTGACGTATTGAGTGGTGTTGATACGTAGGTGTCAATTTGCAGTTAATATGTTGAAATTTTACCTGTGTAGAATTGAAAGGTGTGTTCATTAGCATATTAAGTCTTCCCTAACGAAGCTCAGGGTATAATTGGTAAATGGAAAGGGTGTTTGTCGACGGTGTTATTGAGTTAAGTGTGTGAAAAGAAAAGAAGGAAAAATAAGTCTGGCTCTGTTACTGAGAGAGAGAGAGAGAGAGAGAGAGAGAGAGAGAGAGAGAGAGAGAGAGAGAGAGAGAGAGAGAGAGAGAGAGAGAGTGCCTATGACCTTAAATAAATGGTGATGACGATGGTAGTGTTGGGTGAAGGCAAACACACACACACACACACACACACACACACACACACACACACACACACACACACACACACACACACACACCTAATCCCTTACACCTTTACCCTCACACCTGCCCTCTGCCGTGCCCTTTACAACATTCATTAATCTTGAGGCTTTCAGAGAGACCAGGAGGGAGGAAAAGAGAGGACGAAATTGGGTGAGGCAGGAATGAGACCGAGTGAGTGAGTGAGAGAGAGAAAGAAAGTGAGTTAGTGAGGCAGGTTGAGGGGAAAAGGGAGAGGCAGGAAGAAGTGGAAGTGAATGGAGGAAGGAGAGGAGCATTGAGGAGCATTGAGGGGCATTCAGTGGTATATATATAAAAAGAGAAAGTCATTAATCTGTCATAGGTTATTGGGGCTCAATCTCTTTTATGTCTTCAGCTAATTTCTTGTCACTTTCTCCTTTCTTGATCGCTGCCAGTCGTCTTATCTCCGAGGTCGTTATCGCTGCCAGGGAACATAAAAGTAAAAATCTCATCACCTCTTTTCTTCAAGATTTTGTCCAACTCTTCCGCTCGTGTCCGTGAAAACCTCTCAAGTTTAGTGACGTGTTTGAACTTTAAAATCATTGAAGATAAGACGGTGAAAGAGATGAATATATGTTGAATAATAACTAACTCTTTTTTGTCCTTCTCCTTCTCTTTCTTCTCTTGCTGTTACACTTACTACTACTGAGGGAGGCTGGAAAAAGCAAAATAAACAAAAAAAGACAAAGCACAAGAAAGGAATGACAAAAAAAAAACATGTTAAAGATCGACTGGAGAGAGAGAGAGAGAGAGAGAGAGAGAGAGAGAGAGAGAGAGAGAGAGAGAGAGAGAGAGAGAGAGAGAGAGAGAAAAGTGGGGGATTTCTATGCATATTAAACTATTGAAGATAAAAACAGGTTAGAAAAATTTACGATGCATCGAAATACGTAGTCATGTTTTATAGAGGGACTGCCACGTGTAGGCCTGATGACTTCTTGCAATTTTCATTTTCCTCCTTACGGTCTCTGGAACACAATTACCTGTATGAATCATAGTGTTATAGATTCCCTTCTGGCACTTTTTTCTTTGGGACTGGCACGTCTCTGGCATTTTTTACGTTTATTTTGTTGTTGTTGTTGTTGTTGTTGTTTGTTCTAGGCCAATATCCCTCTTACATAAACATAACTCAGGGACAGTTCAGGGTCGCGTTGGTCCAGTGCTGTGCTACGTGTGTGTGATTCAAAGGATGGCAGGAGTAACGAGAAAGATGCATTGGGTGTGACGAGGAAGCACCACCCGCGAGTAGCGAAGTCATGCTCAAGGTTGTGGTGGTGGTGGTGGTGGTGGTGGTGTTGGTGGTGATCAAAGCATATCCGCGTGTTAGTCTATGTTGCTTGTTTTTCCTTTTCCTGGCTTCCATTGTTTCCTTTTTTTTTTTTGTATGTGCATTTAGTATTTCTTATTTATTTCTTGATGCCCAGTATTATATCCTCTGTTCCTTTCGTGTTTGTGAGTCGTATCTCTTGTTTTCTTCGTCTTATGTAACACAGATCTATACTGTATCTTCTTCTTCTTCTTCTCACAACTTCGTCTCTCTGTGAATGAGAAATCGATCCGGTTTCAAAGAATTCATTCATTCTCTCATTCTTTATTCTGTCTAGTCTACATTCACGCTGTTCATCCACTTATTTACTCGTATTTATTTATTTATTTGATTATTAATTTATCTTTTAGCTTACTTTTCTTTACCGAGGGCTACATTTTTTTATTTTTTTCATTTTTGTCTTCAGTATTCACACTCATATGCCCGCGAGGTCAAGCCAGGCTCGTATTTATTTATTTCATTATTCATTTATTTTTTTATTTACTTTTCTTTACCGAGGTCTACAATTTTTTTTTTCTTTTTTTTTGTCGTCAGTATTCACATTCATATGCCCGCAAGGTCCAGCCAGGCTAAGAGTGAGACGTGAGGCGTGAGATGTAAGGTGTGAGGCATGAGAGGCTTGAGGCGTGAGGTCATCGCACTGGAGGCAAGGGGAGGGCACTGACTGCACCACATGATGCCATTCTTCTCCCCAAGCACCACGTCAATTTCACTCTCACTTGTCTTGCTCCGCCTCTCACTAACACGAGCAACACTTACAAATTGTGGCCTTACATTTTTCTGTGATTTAGGCTTTGCACTCTGGTTTATTCATTTTTCCCCTCCCCACTTTTCGTATTTCAAGAACCCGGATTCTGAAACGCTCTGCTCTCTCACCGCGACTGTTTTCAGAGGCCACAGAGATTCTCAAGAGTGTTTCCCCCGTTAATAATGTAGAAATCTTATCATTCTGTCACTAGAACCATAAACACACCTTTAAAAACCCATGTAACTTAACTTTACCCTTTTGAGTAGTGGAAGTACGTCGCAGGAGTACTTCAGAATATGCTACGTATGTTTTTGTCCGATATATCTGATTCATTTCATGTTTCTCTCCAGGCAAAACAAACCTGAGTGATGAGGAAGACAGACGAACATGGTCCAAGGGTTGCAGGAAGATGAAGGAGACGAGGACACTGGTTGGGAAGAAGGAAAAGTCAATCTGCTGTTGTCTCCACTTAAAGATTCTGTGAGAGAGTGACGAGCGGGGAACACTTTCGATGGCCCTCATGGACTGCAGATGACGGGAGGGCAGCTCCGGCACTCTGGATCATTTACGCAGTGTCACACCTCGCTGAGTGCCTGAGGAAAGTAGAGGAAGCTAGAGGCGTGTGACAAGTGTAAGTCAATGCAAGAAAACCCTCGTATTTACTATGAGGAGTCCACATCGCTTGGCAGGCAAAGGAGGAACGTGGTCTTTGGGGCGCCTTCATATGCATCCTCCTCCTATTCCTCCTCCTGCACCTTCATCTTCTCTTCCCGCCACCAGCCAGAGCATGAATGAGAGCCTCAGGGTGTTAGCGCCGGAACCACACCAACCAGAATGGATGGACGATGGAGCTATGATGGATATTCAAAGGCCTTCTCCACCCAAGCTCCTTGCACCGTCATCCCCAGCCACTGAAAGACCTCAAGGGTGCTTTGTCTTCCCTACAGCCTCCAGTGTCCCTCTTAAAGCCACGAGATGCTCTGTGCTTGCTCTCGTGACGGTGGTGGTGGTGGTACAGGGAGCCCTTGCCCACGATTCTATTATAAGACTGAGACAAGGAAATGTCCAAGGGGTGAGTATGAATGTAAGTTATGAGTACAGTATGTGAGTTATGGTATTATTAGGGATGCGTTATGGTTATGTGTGTTGTTGGTGAGATGTATTGGTCATAACTGTGTGTGTATGTGTGTGTGTGTGTGTTTCCACATACTCTACATCCTGTCTTTTGTCATTCTCTCCTCCCTTTTGCCAACGCGGCAGTTTATCGTGTGTGTGTGTGTGTGTGTGTGTGTGTGTGTGTGTGTTTGTGTGTGTGTGTGTGTTAGTGGGTGGGTATGGGTGTGGATTTATTTGTATATTGTATTCTCTTTTTTCCACACCCAGTAACACTCGTTCTCCTCCCTCAACTTTATGCTCCACCCTGTTACATGACAACGCCAATTGAAGCGTTCACACACACACACACACACACACACACACACACACACACACACACACACACACACATACCTTCGTCAATGCCTCCTTCAGTGTCTAATTACTCCTTCAGGTCATAAGAGAGACGAGCACCAGACAGATCTACGCTTACCTTGGCATTCCTTACGCTAAGCCTCCTGTTGGGAACCTCAGATTTCAGGTAAGTTCTGTCATTAAAACCCGTAAACGCTTCGTTCTCTCACATCACGACTCTTTCCAAAGGCCACAGAGATGATTAGCCGGGTTCTCAAGCGCGTTTCTCCTGCTAATAATGTAGAAATCTTGTTATTCAGTCACCAGAGAGAGAGAGAGAGAGAGAGAGAGAGAGAGAGATATATATATGAGTAAAAATATAAAAGTCCCCCAAAAAAATAAGAAAGAAACTGGCTGTCTCATTGTCATAGAAAATCAACACAACATTCTCTCTCAGTTGGACACGACACACACACACACAGAGAGAGAGAGAGAGAGAGAGAGAGAGAGAGAGAGAGAGAGAGAGAGAGAGAGAGAGAGAGAGAGAGAGTCTGAATATCCTGTCATTGGAGTTAAGATCCTATGTTTATTTTATTTTTGTTTTATTGTCCCTTCGCAATGTTCAAGTTTCATTCCGACGAACTCAGTGTCACGGATTCACAAAGTCGCGTTTTACTTGCAAATTGACACGAAGCAAGCAGGAGAAAATTACCTTACTTTCTTTTTCTGTGTGTGTGTGTGTGTGTGTGTGTGTGTGTGTGTAGACTGCATAATAATGATTCCACCAGTATCTCTCTCTCTCTCTCTCTCTCTCTCTCTCTCTCTCTCTCTCTCTCTCTCTCTCTCTCTCGAGTATTTCCTTAATATTTCATCGATAACATTTTTCTTCACATTCCTTTCTTACATAACTCTCTCTTTTTATCTCCTCTCACATTCCTCCACGACCTTTCACATTCCAGTACCTCATAAAATCTGGGAAGGCGAAGATACCTATTAATTTTTGCCTCCTTCTTGATTAATTGATTTTTTCTTCTTTTTTTGTATATATGTATTCTATCTTACTTGTGTTGTACCTTTGTTTTCTTTCGATATCCAGAGTGAGTGAGTGAAGTTTAGTTGTGAAAGAAGAAGAAAATCATAGGTAAAGTAAGACAATCACGTAATTTAATCTTACTTTCTTTTATTTTCTTAATCAGCTTTTATTCTTCTTTTTCAACCTCAATTTTTATTTCTTCAATGAACTTATTTATCTATTTAAGTAGCTTTTTATTCATCCTGTTTGTCTATTTATCTATTTATTCCATTTATTTGTTTCATTTACTTAACATTTACCTTCCTTTCACTTATTTACTTATTCATTTTCCGCTTCTCTTTCTGTCCCTCCTCGTGCCGTCAGCCGCCGCGCCGCCACGAAGGATGGACCACGACTTTCTTCGCCACCGAGTTCGGAGCGGCGTGTCCTCAGCCCTTCCTGACGGGGCTCCAGATGTCAGAGGACTGTCTTACCCTCAACGTATGGATCCCTGAGGTAAGTGTGCGTGTTTTGTGAGTTCTTGTTGTTGTCCTTTGAATTTTTATGTATTCCTACTTTTAAGAATATAATTTTGGCTACGTTCACTATTTTTAAGGTATATGTTATGTTAGCTATGGAATTGTATGATGAGACGAATTTGTGAACATCGCTGTGGTTAATATTTATCTGTGTGTGTGTGTGTGTGTGTGTGTGTGTGTGTGTGTGTGTGCGTGTGTGTGTGTTGTTACTATGATGAGACTAAAATTTGTGAACACTGCTGTGGTGAATATTTATCTATCTGTGTGTGTGTGTCTGTGTGTGTGTTGTTACTATGTTTAGCGCAGTCTTCTTTTCAGTTACTTTATTTTTTTTTTCTCATTTGTTATTCTAGTTGCCCTTTCTTGTTCTTTTTTCTTCTTATGTTGCTGCAATTTTTCTCTTTTTGTCATTGTTCCTTTTGTACTATTTTTTTTCTTTTATTGTCTTTCTTTTTTTCTTATTCGTTGTTAAAAGTGTTTATTCCTTCTTGTTTCATTGCTACTGTTTTGTCATCATTATTTGTTTTTTAGCATTTTCGTTTTCTTCTATATTGTCTTTCTTCCATCTTGCATTCCTTCCCTCATTTTTTTGCTGTTTCGTTGCTACCATTTTTGCTGCGTTTATGATCAACATTTCTCTTTTTTCCTCCCCGACTTTTTCCCTTTTGTTCCCTCTCTTGTTTCATCCCTTATTCCTTCCTTTATTCCTTTCCTTCATTATCCTCTTCTTCCTGCTCCTCTTCCTCCGATTCACATCACCCGCAGTAATTTAGATGTCCATTCGATAACAGTTTGCATTCACTTACCTACACCTCGCCAATCCCACGCTAATTACAATCTCTACATTCCCTTCTATCGTCTTTACCTTTCTCTAATACCCTCAGTCTTCTCTTCCATTTAACTCCTTCAGTATCCTCGTTAAGTCAAAATTCCTGAGCTCTTTATACTTACGCAGTGGATTCTTTCTCATAAACTCATAAACTTTTATTCCTTGGTTTCACTATCGTTCTTTTTCTCTTTTCATTGTTATCTCTTTCTAGTTAAATCTTCAAGTTTTGTTTCATAGTCTCTATTCATGTAAACTACTTTTTTCGTAATCTTTATCACTTTTCTCATCTTTATCTTCATCCTTCTTCTATTCCACTTTTTTTTTTTTGTAATTCCCTTTTTTCACTCCTTCCATCATCATTTTTCTCCAATTGAGCCCTCGAACTTCCTTTTAAACTCTATATTTGTCTAAATTTAACTTTATCATAATCTTGTACATCATCTTTCTGATTTTCATATTCCTTCTCCTTCTTCTTCTATTATGTTTTGCTTCATCATCTCTTTTCACCATTATCTTTCTCTAGTTAAACCCTCAAGCTTCCTTTAAACTCTCTTCATCTAAACATCATTTTCTCCCAATCTTACTTTTCATCTTTCTCATCCACATCTTCCTTCTCGTATTCAGTGCTCTCTTCCACCTACAGCTGCCGCGGGGTTTCCGTCAGTACCCTGTGATAGTTCTGCTGGAGGGGGAGCTCTTCGTCACCTCAGCGCCCTCTAGGTTCCCCGGCCAGGACCTCGCCGCCTCGGATATGATCGTGGTCTCGTTCAACTATCGCACCAATGCCTTCGGTGAGCGTGGCCTCCTAGCAAAACCTCTTGTTAGTTTGTATGGATCAATGTAGACTACGTAGTGATGGTGGACTGATTTTTCTCTCACATTAGTAACGCTGAAATTCCCGATTCTGTAACTGATTATGTAGCTGATTCTGTATCTAAAAAATGTAAAGCTTAATTTTCTTCTCTCTCTATTAACGTTGAAATTCGTGCAGGTTTTCTTAGCTGGGAGGACCGCGTGCTGCCGGGGAACCTGGGACTGCGGGACCAGTCACTCGCCCTGCAATGGGTGGCGGAAAACATCGACAAGTTTGGTGGCGACCTGACGAAAGTGACGCTCCTGGGGCATTCTGCAGGGGCCGCCTCTGCCGCCTACCACCTCGTCCACCCTCGCAGTCAAGGTCAGATATTGTAACCTCCAGTCACTGTTTTTCTTCCACTTTTGTTTACATTCACTTCGCTTGTTTCTCTGGCTAGTTAACACCATCTTGTGTCTGGAGTTCCTTGTTTTCTCTGTCAAGCTCAGATATTGTAACCTCCAGTTTTTGTTCTGCATTCACTCTCTATTTACAACTCACTTCACTTGTCTCTAATTAACTTCGTCTTGCGTTTTCTGTATTTCAGAGGCAGGTTTTAATCTTCGCCTCTTGCTTTCTACGTATCTCTTGTTAGTTTTCGTTTTCTGTGGCCGAATTCACTGGCCGCTGCAGGGGAGACTAACGAATATAGGCAGTATTCGTGGTATTGGATGGATAATCTTTTTTTTTAACTTCCTCTAAACCTCTGAGGTAACGAGTCATCTGCTGTGTTTATTTACAGTTTGTGAGTGTTTCCAGTGATTAGAATCCTTGGAATATAAGTTTTGGAAGTTTTAGAGTATTTAATGACCTGATTTTAGCATTAATTAGCAACGTTTCTAAAAAGTAGTAATTGATTTCTAAGACTTTTATCCTCGTCAATGCATCATTCATCCTCCTCCTCTTCCTCCTCCTCCTTCACATGACTTCGTTGTTGTGGCATCAGAATTACCAATCAGTTAATCTTTCTCTTCCTCTTCTTCTTCCTCCCAACGCAGGGCCCTTCCAGCAAATGATCCTGATGTCGGGGACCCACCTCGCACCCTGGGCACTCAGCAGGCAGCCGCGTGTAGCCTCCAGGAGACTCTCGGAACACCTGGGCTGTGGCTACGTGTCCGGCTCCTCTTACTTGCTGGGATGTCTCGAGAGGAAGGACGTGGACCAAATTGTGAAGGCGGTGGAGAGACTGGTCGAGGTGGGTCTGTTTTTGTCACTGTATCTCGTTTTCTGTTATTAGTTTTATCTGCCTTCCATCATTTTCTTACATAATGAGAGGAGAAGGTGGAGGGGACAGGAGGTGTATGAGGGAGAGGGAAGAGGTGGACGAGGTAAGGAGGAAGGGAGGAAAAAAACGTTTCGGCGCCATATTATTATAATTTTCTTTTTTATTAACGGAGTTGACATTGTCTTAATGTTCAATTTGTTATTCGCAAAACATGAAAATTCATAATCTTTAATAAAATCTAGTTTAGCTGTGGTTTTACTTAAAAAAAAAAATAAAATAAAAAAATAATAATAATAATAATAATAATAATAATAATAATAAATAAAAAAAATAACCGATTCGTCATTTTATATATTTTCACTTTTTCATATTAACACTCCTAGGGTTGTTTTAGTATTTAATTTAAGACACAAAAAATATGATAAAAATATAGCAAGTAACAATATCCAATAAAACCTAGTTAACAATTCGTATTTTCAATTTTAAAATAACTGTTGTTAGATTTGAAAAATTATTTTCTTTATACACCGAGAAATTTATGTTTTCTTTATATGTGTGGAAAGGAAAAAAAAAATTGTATCCAGAATATGTAATAGAATCTAGTCTGGCTGTATTTTTGTTCTCGATATTACAATGATTTTATGGCGCCGTTCGTAAAAGTTAGATTGTTTTTTGGAATTTCGGTATTATTATTAAGTTCGATAATCTTTTTATAATTTGAGTATTAGTTAAAGTATGTGATAAGTCAGAATGTGTAGTGCATTCCAGTCTGGGCGTCTTCTTTCTCTCCGCGATTTTCAAAATGAATTACGTAACTTAACGGTCATTTTCCCTGCCTTCCTCTCTGTCTGTTCATTAATATCTTCTTAAACTCCTGGTTGTTTTCAGACTCAGACGTGAATGAAAGCCAGAATTAACCAAGAAAATAGATAAACAACCCCCGAAATGCCTCAAATGAGGCTTAAATAAATTCATGGTTGTAGCCCTGTTCAGAGCGCCACCCGTGAAAACACAACGTCATCAAGACCAGATCGAGACCTTCAGTCCTCCCTCCCCGTGTCACTTCGTCAATAAATCCCTTGATTTCCAGGGTTTTCCGGGCATTTCCTAATCTTCCAGGCTGAGGAGGAGATAGAAATGAGGACTGGAAGTGTGTGAGGGAGTGTAGTAGTAGTATTAACACTTATAGTAGCATTATTATTATCATTATTATTATTTAGTGTGTGTGTGTGTGTGTGTGTGTGTGTGTGTGTGTGTGTGTGTGTATGGATATGACAAATGAGTGAGTAAATCGAAGGGATGTGTGGATGGGTAGATGCATTCATGTTGATAAATGGATGGATGGATGGATGTATATGGATCTGTGGATGAAAGGGTGAGTGAGTGGATGAATGGATCGATGTATGGGTGAATGAATTGTATGTATGGATGAATGGGTTGTAGATAGGGCGTGTGGATAGATGGGTGGATGGGCGGGTTAGTGGGTGGGTAGGTAGATGAGAGGGTGACTCGTTGTGTGGATAGGAGGGTGGATGGATGATTGGGTGTGTTAGTGGATGGATAGATGGTAAGTGGGTGAGTGGATGGGTGGATGGATGGGTGAATGGACGGATCAATGAGAGTCAGTAGCTAGATGGATGGATGGGTAAATTGATTGGGTGGTGATTGAATGGTTTAGTTGTTGATTGGACGAGTGGATATGATTAAATAAGTAGGTTTGGTGAATGTTATATTAGTGTGTGTGGGTTCACATGCTGCCTGCACGAAGAGTCCCTGTGGCCAGCTGTGCTATGCCTAAACTGGGATGTAGTGCGATGGCCCACGAGACTATCCATTTCCACTAATGATCGATAGGCTAAGAGGATGAATGACGTGTGTATGAGTGTCTTGTGCTTTGTTTGAGATTGTCACTATATAGATGCAGACTTTCCTCCAACTCACCTCTCATTTTTCTCGTAAATTTCATCCTTTCTGCAGGAGGGTAACCCATATTACCTCTTCGCTCCTGTTGTGGACACCTTTCTGCGTCCGGAGGAGCAGGTGGTGCCCTTGGAGCCCCTGAGTGCCATCCGTGAGAGTGCCAACAGGAGGATTCCCTTGCTGCTGGGCCTCTCGGAAAACGAAGGCTCGGTTATGCTCTGTGAGTGAAGAAAACGGGGAATTCAGAAATAAACTTAACCTACTGATTTTGAAAAAATTTCTGCATAAAGAAAAGTCAGAAGTGAAACAAATGGACTTAATTTATCTAAATCTCAACTAACCTAACATAACCTAAGCTAACACAGTAATCATATGGAAACGCTAATGTCATTTAGATGTTATCGAGAAATTGGTATTTTTTTAGATGGTCATTTAGACTTCCCAAAGACTTTACTGCTAGAAATTTCTGCGTGGATATTTTCCACAATACTATCGCTATAATCTTCACCGTCAACTGAACCAAATTACTTTTCAATGCCCCTTAACCCTCGGAATGCGGTGACTGTGTTATACTCTTACTCAGGCTAAGATTACATAATTCTACCAAGCTCCACGCATGCTGTCCTAAAACCTATGACCTGTGTGCTTAGTGTTGTACAATTCTCGGCCTAAAAGTATCTAGCTTCTTACGATTTTTAGTTCAACTGGACTAATTTAATATGCTAGAAGCCACCCAGATTTTAAGACTTAATTTCTTCCTTTTCTTTGCCAGACATTAAGAGAGAGATTAACTACATGACCTTCGATGACCTGAGGCGCTACGCTCACGAGATCCTGGTGCCAATGGTGACCTCGCTCCACGGATATGGGGAGGATGCAGAGGTGGTCAAGAGGATGATGGAGTACGCTTACCCTGACAAGGCGAGGCTTGGGGAGACTTACACACTGGTCCTCGAGATTATAGAGGTACTGAACCTAACGGAGGAGAGGCAATTATCTTGATGCTGCTGGCGAATACTACTTCTTTATTGCTCTCGAGGTTTCTTTTGTTGTTTTGGTTGGAAATATTCTTGTTTATACTGAGTGCTTCTTTCCAATGTCTTGTTTTTGAGGGTTCTTTTGTTGTTTTTGTTCAAGTATCTTTGTTTTTTTGTGTGTAACTCATGAATTTTGTTGGCAGTTTGTTGTCTTTTTTTGTTCTTCAGCTGTTATTGTTAGAATTATCCTTCTTTTCTGGGTGTAACTCATGAATCTGTGTATTTCATTACCAGTTCGTCATCTTTCCTTACTCTTGAAGATTATTTCGTTGTTTTAGTGAAAAATATTGTTTTCTAGGTGTACCTTACAAATCTGATTGCATTTTGTTGGCAGTTTATTGTGTCTCTCCTGCAGCTTTTCACGGATGGGATGTTCAAGGCTCCAGTGATAAAGATGGCAGAGGAGGCGTCGCGGAGAGGCCTCAACACACACCTCTTTGTCAACACCTTCGTCAGCAGGGACATCTATCGTTCTTACACCAACATTTCAGGGGCGCTTCACGGGGCCGAGCTGGCCTACCTTTTCTCCCCAACAGCCTACAGGAAGTTCTTCAGCCTACCGCTCACCTACAACGAGGAGCAGCTAAGCCAAAGATTGAAGAGCATGGTGTACAACTTCGCCAGTAGCGGGTGAGTGACCGGGCTTTTGAATGTAGTGAAGTGTTTCAGAATACGGTCCCTAGTTTTGTTCTTTAAGTTAAGAGAGCAGTGATTCACTTCCACCTTGTGTTTGTAAGCACTGTTAAATACTTATTGCAGTGAATCTGTTATATAGTGTAAGAAGTTACCAACTCCAAGTGTCTCATTCCCACAGGCTACCCTTCTTGTCCCAGTACTCGCCTCGCTGGGGTCGCTTCACCCTCGCGTCCCCAACATACGCGTCGCTCGAGTCCGGCCAGATCCACGAGGATTACCAGCAGCACAAGGTAGCCTTCTGGAACCAGCTGCTGCCTGAGCTGTACATCCTTGACCAAAGTAATCCTGGAAGCACCACCACCTCCACCCACAGACCAACGACAGTGAACCCCACCACAGAGCAGCAATGTGAGTCATCACCTGCTTCCTCTTTAGGGTTTCTAGGGACGGACATAAAGATGAATGTAAACTTAAACGAAGACAGTTGCAATAATAGTTACGTTTGGACACAATTAGAGAAAAGCTCAAAGATTAACGCCACAATCATGATCTCTTGATGTTAAATGTCGCAGAGGCTATCAATGTTGCGCCACTCGTGCTCCCCACGAGCGCTTGGCGGCTGTCTCGTTCCAGTCATCCAGCCAGGGGCGGATGGAGCCTCCTACCAGTCGGCGGTGTGGGTGCTGGTGGGCGTGGTGCTCGTCCTCCTCGGTGTCATCATTGCCTACATCGTCTGCTCTCGGCGACGCAAGAGGCTCACGTCAGGCACACTGCGGAGCCAATGACACGGGGAGACGAGGAATGGTGAACGAGCTGTGTACAGGCGAACCCCCGGCACCCTCAGTAGCCGGGGCGGTAGCGGGCGGTCCAGGACACCCACCGTCTCCGGCGGCATGGAGTCTCCGGAAGAAATGGTGGAGCGGCTTCCGTCCAGGAGGTTTACTCATTTTGGTTCTATGACATTCGAAAGAAGAGAACCAGAAGGCTTTGACGCGTCTGACGGCCTTCCGTCAAGCACTGTGTCCAGGACCAATCCTCTGCTGCGGCTGTCCTCACTGGAGGGAGAGAGGGCGTCTGTCGACCTGGAGGAGTGTGTGGACTTCAACTCAATGCGGAGAGTGAAGCTGTCCAACTTCCCGAAGGACCACTACTGGTTCAGGTCACAAAAGGACCGCGAGGACTCGGTGATGGAGACGCGGGCGGAGACCATCTATGACGACCGCGAGGAGGCCGAACGACGCCCAAGCACCACGAGGGTCGTCTTCGCCCAGACCGATGAGGCGTCTTTCTCCTGAGCCTTGGCGTCTGTCATCAGGCCAGTCCCAGGCTCGGGAGGGTTTTGTAGCTGCTGCTCAAAGTCCTGAACCATCATGGAGACAGCGCCCTACGGTAGCCATAATAAAGTTCCTCCCAGTACCAGCCACAAAGATCAAGGCTGCTATAAAAAGCTCGTTCGCTGTTTCTCGTCGTGAAACAACATTCAATTATTGTAATATAGGATAAAATGTGTTGCTGTTGTTTAGTGATCTGTGACCTTTCTTTTCTATGTGAAAATAACATAATATCTTGTAATTGTTAATCAATATTATGCCAATTTTAACATTAAGAACTTCGATGAACGAAATGAAAGCGCGCGCGCGTGTATGTGTGTGTGTGTGTGTGTGTGTGTGTAATAACTAGCATAGTGTAACATATACATAGCAATATTGCAGAGCTGGTGCCAGAGACATAGAGAAAGAGAAGGAATATGAATTAAATGGTATGAGATTTCTTAAACTCACTATTATCATCTTTCATTAACCCAGGTAGACACATCAAGATCTTTACCCTCGCAACTTACTGTAGCTGCCACTCCTGCGCTAATCTTACAAAGTCACATCTGATTTACTACTTAAGAAGACTGCTCATCCCACCCATCCACCCTCCACTCACCTACACCAAACACACCATCCACACCTCGCCCACACCCTCTACTCACCAAACCACTAAGCGGTCCACCGGCTCACCCAACTATTTACCCATCCAAATATGCATCTACACACCAATTCACAAACAAACACAAATAAACAACTACCCACTCAGCCATCCACCTACCCATCCACTCACGCATCCACACACCAAATCATCCAAACATCATCCAACTACCCATTCACCTATCCACGTATACGTGTGTGTGTGTGCGTGTGTGTTTTCACACTGAGTTAAGGACCATCCTATAGGGAGTTGCTTCTCAGGTTTACGAGTTTCGCAGGAAAACCCAAAGGTTGCAAAAGAATGTAGTATATCACATTATATAGAAGTGTACTTAAACGATAATTATGGCAGATGAGAGTTAATTACTTATTGTCGTAGAGAGAGAGAGGGGTCAGGTGAGGGTCTAAACGAGGTGTCAGAAGCATCACATACTATATTAATCTATAGAGGGAGAGGGAGAGGCCATCACCACGTCAGCGCCATGCCACAGTGAGGTTTTGGCTCCTTGAATGTACAAGCGATCGTCTGAGGGGATATATTGATCCTGTCATGTAGATGTCAATTGCGAGTGTGTGTGCGTGATAGGCCTTGTAAATACAGTGTGTGTGTGTGTGTGTGTGTATATATATATATATATATATATATATATATATATATATATATATATATATATATATATATATATATATATATATATATATATTATAATCTGATAAGGTTAGGTTGGTCAGCTGATCGGCGGCGACGAGGAGCAGCAACAGGCCAGTGGTAAACAAATTTCCCTTTTATCTATTTATATAAAGCAGGCCCAGGGACCATGTTCGATAGTGACTGTGGTGTGCAAATATGAGGTTGTGAAGAGAAATAGAACGGCAGCCTACCAAACAGTGCGCACTGCGACAGTCACCTTACGCAGCTACACCAGCAAGACGAAAACAAAACAAACCTCTACTCAGGCTTCACGTGGGTTAACCCTGACACACGATGCCCTTGGTAAGTGTAAATAAGACACTACAACAATAAGTTAAATTCTGTATTGATGTTACATGAAGAAAAGGAGGTTAGCGAAGGTTCTGTGAGACTGTGAGAGGTATCAGTAGGGGAAAGGTATGGCTGTTATGCACTGTCTTATAGTGGGCTGTAAATATTGTGGTGTATTATTAACAGGGTGTCTGTGTAGCAAGCCAGCGATGATATTTAGATGTTAGGGACGAGGAAAGGCGGGTTAGTTTAGTTGTGGAGGTAGTGTGAGTTACGTGGAGGCCTGGCTGGGGAGGTAGTGTGAGTTACGTGGAGGCCTGGCTGGGGAGGTAATGGTAAAAACTGGACTGTATACTGGGTCGTGAATTTTGTAGGGCATCATTTATGAGGTGTCAGTGCAGTGAGCCAGCAATAGCATTCAAGTATTAGGGACGTAGTGTGGATTTTCCAGAGGGTGATTCAAAGACAAGTTATTTGGTTGGTAACCATGCCAGGGACTCCAGAGGGCCGAGGCTCCAGCGACAGGTTATACCATCTGGCTGTCTCATCCTCCCAGAACCAGACCATAATAACCTGGCACTCGTGGAGAATTGGGGCCCCAGGCTGGCTGGCTTCCACGAGTGCCAGTAATCTTAGTCTACTATTTTCAAGACAGTGACTTTATTTCTGGGCAAAAATGTTTTTTTCTTTTAAATCATGATGTACACAATGAAGGGATTAGCAATGAATTTAATAACTGAATTCATCCAAACCTAACCTGACTTAGCCCATGGATAGAAATGCTAAGGTTATTTCGTTAAATATTAAATTTGTAGTCCATTTCAAGTTTGGGAATGAAAATATTTTTTTCTGGCAGATTTCATCGTGTTTTGAATTAATGTGAGACAGACCCCAGCAGGAGCATTTTGTGTATGTAACTGCTTTGTTTCTACCAGTGAGGGGCAGTTTAATTTATTTAACCAATGGCAACCCTTTTCTCTGATAAGTATAAGTGTGGAAATGGGTAAGTTTTTTTTAATCCAGTTCTTTCTCCCTCAGCAGTAATGATATCCTAAAGTAAAGTTAGGAGAGAACACTTTGTTTGAATTTTGTTTGAATTTCCTGAGAAACTCAGGAAATGCTTGAGAAGCTCCGAGTTATTCCTAAGCAAAAGAAATATGAAAATTGTGAGTGAGAACTTGAATTAAGAGCAGTCTGGAATGTGATGCACAGAAACACCATCTCTGTAGCACTGGTTTGCCTCCAGCCTACTCACAAAAGACACTACATGTGGCTTGGTTTATCTAAAGCAGCTATGTGACTTAGCCAATTGCTTTACTTGTGAAACAGATTCGCAGAATTATTTCTTTAAAAGTTGATAAGAAAAAAACTCAGCTCCTTAAGCAGACAATGCATTCAAAATAGCATAGTTTGCTTTGGTATGGCATGGTACTATCAATATAACTAAGCAATAGTAGGAAGACCATGTTACATGTTCTTATGCTTTGATAATGTATACAAAACTCAAATTTTCTTTTGCATGATTAAAATTAAGCAAAATGTTTCTCAAATGTATGGTATTGCATTGATACTAAATTATCACATTGTTTTAATTCAGAAAACAGGAAGCAACAGACACATCACATTTGATGAAGATGAAGATTTTGAAGACCCTCCCACCCTGGACCCAGTCAGCAGGGATAGCAATGAGGTGGCCCAGGAGGAGAACGCTGAGGACTTGGACTCAGACGCAGCACCAGAGGAAGCCACCATCTCTGCAGAGAAGGAAGACGCTCAGCTGAGGAAAGATTTGGTGAAAAGTGCAGTGAGCAGACGCAGGCAAGAGATCAAGGAGAAACGAAAGCAACAGCATGAGAAGAACAAGTTACAGCAAGAAGAGAAGGTATGACGCATTGAAATTTTTATTATTCCTTATTTGTGAACTTACTTTTGCATGAATTTTGTTACTTTCATTCAAGTTTTGCTAGTATTTAGTGTGGATAATGCTATGTATTTTTTGTTCGCCCTGCTAAAAGTGGAGTTTCACAGATAAAATGATTCGCTGCTACATACCACTTGTTTGTGATATGTCAAATTTTATCCCAGCTTAACAGACTTGTTTCCTTTGCTTTTGTCAATCTTTCATGTTTTGCTGTACTGACAAACCATTGTAACCACATATCTGGCTTCCCACTAATTGTTACACCTGAACTGTTACTTGAAACTTGATTTACTCCTATACAAACACTATCTCTCTGTATACCAAGCTGAGATCTCTGTAACAAGAGATTGCAAGCACAACTTTCTTTATTTTCTGTTCCCTAACTCAGCTGTTTGTCTGTGATGCTTAACAAAAAGTCTATTCCTATCCATCCTTACCTACCTATGAGTATTCTTCTCTCACCACATTCATAACTTTTCAGCGCAAGCGTCTGGAAGAGCGGCGCCTCCCACAGAGCCTTCTGGAGGCAGCCGCTACTGAGCAAAAGACCAAAACATTCAAGCAAAAGCAGATGCTTCCCACCAAGAAGAAAAATAAGATAAGAAAATTCAATGATTCTGATGGAGAAGATAACAATGGCTCAGTGGAGAATGTAGATGAGGGTGAGCACCACATTATTAACTGCTTACTAGATGTGATTGTGTGTATGTGTGGTGCCTTGTCTGGGCCAGCATAGTTTGTAGATAGATAGACTTGAAAACATTTACACTCACTGCAGGTGTTAGAACATGTAATTTTACTTCCATCTAATTTTACTTACATCTTTCAGTTTGCAGAAGACAGATGATAATGACAAAGGTATTGGTGGATTTCTTTAACAGCTCTCTTTCCTGCAGAAGGCTTCATAACCATAGACACAGGCGTGAAAGTCCGAACCCTAAACCAGGAGGTGAAGAAGTACACTGACATCACACAAAGAGCGGCAGACTTCCGAATGAATGCTCTGTACAGAAGGAACACAAAGAGAGTGCCCAGTAAGTTGAGATATGTTATGACTTAGCTTAGTGAAATGAGTAATAATGTATCTTTTATTTTGGGTGTTATGGAGGTAATCTTAGCCTCCTTTTTTATTTATTTATTTATTTATTTATTCATTTATTTATTTTATTTTATTTATTTATTTTTTTTCTGGGGAGGGGCAGGGGCTAAGTATGATACCTTTTTCAAATTGTGACGTACTCAGTCAATGGATCAGCAGTGAAATTAGTGAACTGAGTGAATCTAAACATAACTTTAACCTAATCCTCAGATGAAGATGCTAATGTTACTTCAATAAATATACTTCTTTATTTTAGTTTACCTGGTTTGAAAATGTTTTCTTTATGAGTCATATGTTGGAAGAAAGTTTAATAATAGGGAGGCAGACTTGTGTATTCTCAGTGAAGCTAGTATCTTGTAAACTAAATGAAGAACGTCTCATGCATTTGTTGGAAGGAATGTTGATGTGGGTGAAAAAATCCCTAATAATTAGAAGTTTTCCTTTGAATATGAGAAAATTTATTTTGTAAGGTGTCATCAAGTTGTGTTTATCTTTTCTTGGTGTCACTAGCTTGTGTTTATCCATTTTTCAGGTTCACAGCTTCGGGAGATGAAGATAAAGCAGATGAAGAGTGGCAAGGCAGTCTTTGCCACTCACAAGACGTGACAACCTCCTGCCATGAAGGGATTAGTGTTAAGGTGTGTTGAGTAGTAAGTTGGGTGTACTTACAAAAGGCTTATGGCGAAATTCTCATTAAAAGACTGCAAAGAATTGACACAAACATGATGACTGAGTAACAGGTGGGATTATGTCCTTGAGATGCTGAGAAAAAGAATGGTGAGGATGGTTAAAGGCTGCCTGACTGAGTTATCACGCATGTAGTGTGGGATATTTAAATTAAGTTACTTGGGTGTGGAGTTCTTTCCCTTCTCTCTGTTTGTTGTCTCTTAAGATGTGCAAGATATGTGATGGCAGTATTTTTCCTGCCTGAACACAGTGTGTTCAACAGGGTTGTCTTCCTTACTGCTTCAGTATGCAGAAGTTAGGGAACCAGTTTGATGTCTTATTAGCAGATCAGGGGAGGTGTAGGAATGGGTTTGTTATGGTGCTGGAGGAGTAGACAGACCTTGTTGTTGGTGTTTAATGCAGAAATTGCTAGATGTGTTGTTTAACTGTCACTCATGCATCAAGGCATTTAAGACCTGGAGGCAAAATAGGCATAGTCTACAAGTACCAGTGATCAGGCATATAGTTGTTTTACTTATGATCATAAAGTGTAATTGCTGTCCTAAAGACCCGTGTACAGTCATGATAATCATCACAACAGACTTTGCAGTTAGCAGAATTTTGAGTTTTAATAGGTATTACACGTGTGTCACAACACTGTCTTCATCATCATGCTCTTGTAGTTACTAAAAAATTACTTGAAACTCAAAATTCTGCCAATCGTATTATCCATTGTGACAATTATTGTGTCTGTGTACACAGGGCTTAAACCAGAAGTGCTTGGAGATGCAAGTGGTTCTGTTTTGTACACCTGAGGCAGTGTCCTTCGTGGCAATGGTGGTGCTGCCTGTGCTGCCAGTCCACTCTTGTCAGTTGATAGATAGTGTTTCTTTTATTTCAAATTGGTAAAGCTTTCAAAGTACTTTCTTGAAGCCACAGAATATCAGAGATGGAAGTTTCATTGTTGTGTGAAATGGAAGTTTTATATAAGAAATGTATCTTTAAATACAATAAAAGTTCAATTTATTTTCATGTAATGAAGTGATGATATTTTTTTTACCCTTTATGCTTGTAATTCTGGTTGATGGAAGTATTGGTGTTCTGTATTACTGTATTAATTTTATTTCTTGCTCTTTTTTTATACACATCTGATGCTTGTCCTTGGATCTCTCTCAATGTGGTGGTTGTGACAGAAGACTACTTGTTCCTTTCCTTATACTCCCTCCTTGTGTTGCATTGGTTTTATTTCCATTTCTTTATTTATACATACCTGATGCTTGTCCTTAGATCCCTCCCAGTGTGGTTGTGGTGACAAAAGACTACTTGTTCCTGTCTGCATTCCCTCATAGCATGTTCATCTGTGTCATTCTCCTCTCCCCTTCATCTTACATACCACAGCACAATATTCCCAGTTCACTTGAGGTTGTTCTTTTGTGCTCACTGAGCCTACCAACAAACTTATTTACTCTTTCATCTCAGCTCTTGTCATTACTTGTGGTCTGTCCCCATGAGTTTGGCTCCCTCACCTGCTCCACATTTCATTCTCTCACCTTTACTCGACATACAAACTCCATTACACACTTTTTTCATTACTTTCACTCTCCATTCTTCACTCACCTCAAGCATTTCTCATTGCTATTTTCAGCTGCTTAGAGCTTTGAGTCCCTTAACCTTTGACTTGCATTCCTCATCCATCTCATTTGTGTATGCAATTGTTAGGAGTTATACCTGCACTAATACCCTCTCATTACTTAATATCTTTTTACATTATTTATTTATTTATTTATTTTTTAACTTCTATACCTCAAGTTTGACACAACCATGAGATCCAACCAGGTTTCATCCTTGAACAGGTGTTTTGTCTCGCCTTCCATACTTTACGAGTTCTGGACTTTCATTCGTCTCTTATTTATTTTAGAAAGTCGTGTTTTATGTTGGTTCTCCCATCCTCATCCTCTATTCGTCACTCCTTGCCTGTTTAAAAAGTTACATGTTTTATTTTTGCCCCATCTCATCCTCAATTTGTCATTTATAATTGGTTAGATTATCCCTGTTTTATGTTAGCTTCTCCATTTGTCACTTAGAAAGTCCTGTATTTTGTTATCTCTCCCATTCTCATCTTCCATTTCTCACTCCTTACTTGTTTAGAAAGTTTTTTGTCAGTTCTCCCATCCTCATCCTCCATTTGTCACATATTTGTTTAGGAAATCCTGTTTTATGTTAGTCCTGTTATTTGTTTAGAAAGTCCTGTTTTTTTTTTTTTTTTTCTATTTCTATTCTCATCCTGTAGTTTTTCTCCAGGACCCATGAGGTATCAATGAAATCGTGGTGACTGCAGTGGAGGAGAGCACGTCCACTGCCTCTGAGAAAGCTGTCAGGGAGTCTCATGAGAAGTAAGTCACGTATTGTCACACCTTGTCACTCATTTCTGCTATTTTCTCCACGTCTGGGAAAGGGAAGGCGGGATAAATCGGAAAGTTCTACTCCTTCATGTGTCATTTACTCCATGCACGCGTGAAATAAATCTCAAAAGAAAAAAAAAACGTATTTACCGAGATTATTCAGGAATTTGATCAGTTAAGTGTAGTGTCAATGTAACATCTGCTCACTTGACATACTTTTGCATTCCTCCCCGAAATGCCTCAGGCGCACTTCCTGGCGTGTTGATAAAGAAGTACCGCGGTGTTTTTCGACGTCCAGATGAAACGTACGCCTGCTATCGCTTATTTCCGTGTAAGGTTGAGTCAGCGTTCCGGTTTCGATAGCACCGGAGGCTGTATTCTGAAACATCTCGGCGTTTATATCTCGCTACTTTCAACAGCTCTAGTGGAAGTTACTGGGGGTTTTCAGCTCGACTCCAATAATAGCTCAGCGGGTGTTATATATCATTAATGGATAAAAACACATTAGAACTTGAATAATTAACTTGATCTTGTGAAAATAGAGAGAAATTTCAGGCGCGTTTCTATGATTCTAATGACATTCGCCAATACATCAAGGTCAGCGGGGTTTATGTATTAGTTATGGACAAAAAAAAAAAATATTAGAACATGAATAAATTAACGTGTTCTTGTGAAAATAGACTTGAGAGAACAAAGTGTTTCAGAATACTAATCTGGATTAGTTTTAGAATATGATCGTAGTGTGGTTTTAGTCTGTGCTACCGAGCGTCTATAATTTTCTTGATTTTATGCTTATTGTGCGGTCAGACCAAGCATTTCCGTCACGCTGCACTTCTTACTCGCTGCCGGTCACATTATAACTGTCAGGAGCACAATGTGACGCGGCCACCACTTTTCCTCTCGAATGTCATGCATTTTTTGGGGCAAAGAATTTAAGTCATTGCTATTACGATATTCTAAAACTAACCCAGGCCATTTTTCTGAAACGCTTTCTTTTCCCAAAGCTATTTTCACAAGACTACGTTAATTAATCTGGTTCTTTAGTCTGTACTACCAAATATCTATAGTTTTCTTGATTTTATTCTAATTATGTGGCCAGAGGAAACATTCCCGTCACGCTGAACTTGCTACACTCTGCTAGTCACATTATAACTGTCACGAGTACGAGTGTTACGCAGCCATCACTTTTCCTCTCGAATATCACACATTTTTAGGGCAAAGAATTCAAGCCATTTCTCTGAATCAATGAACTTTTTCAGGTGAGTGCACGACATTCTGATGAAGCGCGAAGCAGAGCAAGACTGCGACCTAGCATACTGGCATATCACACTGCGTACTAATTCTTTTCATAAAACTAGTATTCTTAATGTTATTGTTTCTTATACTTAGTGGAACGGAAGGATAGAGTAAGTGCGTTGGCAGATGAATGGATAATGAAATAGATACGTAGAGTTTAGCAGTGTTTCGTGCTGTTGCGCAGTGCCTGACATAGATGATGGTGAAACATTTCAGTAGATTTCGAAACGCATTAAAGATGTACATTCCAGTCTTAGAGTATTGTTATCAGGGAATAATCGTGCTCTTACTATTTCTAGGACAGAGGAGGAGGCAGTAGACACCTGCCGAAACGATAATTACTTCCAGTGAGGTTTAAAGCACTGTTCAGGGGATGCTGTGAACTTATCATTAAACCCAACTGTGACCTCACTGAACGTTTCCCTTTGTGTCTCACAACACAAGGGGGCAGTCACAGCCTGCCCTCTAAAGACAACTCTCTTCCTCCACACAAAACTACACACACACCCTTCACTTAAAATTCCAAAATTATCACGGCGACTCCTACACCAGCCTCGGAGTCCCCATCTGGGGAGGAGACCATAAATGTCCCCAGGTCGGACTGCCTTTCTGTCGACGACCCTAAGTGTCTTGACACCCCCTTCAACTTTTTCTTCATTAACTTCTGCAACATTCGCGGTCTAAGATCTAATTTTCAATCTGTAGAACACCACCTCTCCTCTTCTAAACCTCATCTTCTTTTCCTCACTGAAACTCAGGTGTCTGAGGCAACTGACCGTAGCCCCTTTTCTGTTCCCTCCTACTTTCTCTATCCTCATTTTCGATCCAAAGCTGGACGCTGCGTTTATGTGCGCAATGACTTAACCTGCTCTCGTGCCCACGCTCTTGAATCTTCCGAGTTTTCCACCATCTGGCTACGACTACAGAGTCACTCTCATACTAAATTTATCTGTGCTGTATACCTCTCACCTAACTCCTCTGACTATAAGAAATTCTTTGACTACTTAACTTCCTAAGTGGAGCACATTCTGACCCTCTTCCCTTTTGCAGAAATCTCCATTCTTGGAGACTTCAATGTTCCCCACCAGCTTTGGCTTTCCTCTCCCTTCACTGACCAACCTGATGAACTAGCCTACAACTTTGCTATCCTCCATGACCTAGAGCAATTGGTGCTGCACCCTACTCGTATTCCTGACCGTCTTGGAGATACGCCCAACATTCTTGATCTTTTCCTGACCTCTAATCCTTCTGCTTATGCTGCCACCCTTTCTTCTCCGTTGGGCTCCTCTGATCACAATCTCATATCTTTATTTTGTCCTATCGTTCCAATCCCTCCTCAGGATCCTCCTAAGCGAAGGTGCCTCTGGCGTTTTGCCTCTGCTAGTTGGGGGGACCTGAGGAGGTATTTTGCTGATTTTCCTTGGAATGACTACTGCTTCCGTGTCAGAGACCCGTCTTTGTGTGCTGAGCGCATAACAGAGGTGATAGTGTCTGGCATGGAGGCGTACATTCCTCACTCTTTTTCTCGTCCCAAACCTTCTAAACCTTGGTTTAACACAGCTTGTTCTCGTGCTATACATGATAGAGAGGTGGCCCACAAAAGGTACTTAAGCCTTCCATCACCAGAATCTCATGCACTTTATATTTCTGCCCGGAACTGTGCCAATTCTGTTCTCCAACTAGCCAAAAACTCCTTCATTAACAGAAAATGTCAAAACCTTTCAAGATCTAACTCCCCTCGTGATTTCTGGCATCTAGCCAAAAATATCTCCAATAACTTTGCTTCTTCTTCTTTCCCTCCTCTATTTCAACCAGATTTCAACCTAAATCTATTAACAGTGGTGTTCCTCAGGGTTCTGTCCTGTCACCCACTCTCTTCTTATTATTCATTAATGATCTTCTAAACCGAACTTCTTGTCCTATCCACTCCTACGCTGATGATACCACCCTGCACTTCTCCACGTCTTTTCATAGACGTCCAACCCTTCAGGAGGTAAACATATCACGCAGGGAAGCCACAGAACGCTTGACTTCTGATCTTTCTAAAATTTCTGATTGGGGCAGAGCAAACTTGGTATTGTTCAATGCCTCAAAAACTCAATTCCTCCATCTATCAACTCGACACAACCTTCCAGACAACTATCCCCTCTTCTTCAATGACACTCAACTGTCCCCCTCTTCTACACTGAACATCCTCGGTCTGTCCTTTATCTGAACTGGAAACTTCACATCTCATCTCTAGCTAAAACAGCTTCTATGAAGTTAGGTGTTCTGAAACGTCTCCTCCAGTTTTTCTCACCCCCCCCAGCTGCTAACTCTGTACAAGGGCCTTATCCGTCCATGTATGGAGTATGCTTCACATGTCTGGGGGGGTTCCACTCATATTGCTCTTCTAGACAGGGTGGAATCAAAAGCTTTTCGTCTCATCAACTCCTCTCCTCTAACTGACTGTCTTCAGCCTCTCTCTCACCGCCGCAATGTTGCATATCTAGCTGTCTTCTACCGCTATTTTTATGCTAACTGCTCTTCTGATCTTACTAACTGCATGCCTCCCTTCCTTCCGCGGCCTCGCTGGACAAGACTTTCTTCTTTCTTTCACCCCTATTCTGTCCACCTCTCTAACGCAAGAGTTAACCAGTATTCTCAATCATTCATCCCTTTCTCTGGTAAACTCTGGAACTCCCTGCCTGCTTCTGTATTTCCACCTTCCTATGACTTGAATTCCTTCAAGAAGGAGGTTTCAAGACACTTATTCATCAATTTTTGTTGCCCTTGGCCAGTGTCCTTCCTACATAAAAAAAAAAAAAGACGAGTAGATGAATGGATGATGAAATAAATACGCGGAGTTTGGGAACAATTCGTATCATATATAGCGCTGTGAAACTCTATAGTCTGCCAGGGATAAGAGAATAGAGGCTTTGAATGCGCAGAAGAGGTTCGGGTTGCTAGGAATATAGACTAGCGATGGGCCAAATGTACCGTGATGATTATAATACCTATACACAACTATACACAACCCAGTATAGAAGCGCGGCATCTTAACTTGTTTGTGCTGGACGTGAATGCAGCTCACGGTACCTAACTACTGTTTTTGTACTGCTGTGAACGGTAACACACGGAGTACACGAAGAAAATGCAGCGTCACGGCGTCATTGGGTCTGCAGCTCGTCATTTAGAAACATTTTGGGAACGTGAGGGGTGCAGATGGAGGCAGATGCGGAAGTAGGTTACAAAAGACGCCCCGATGCTCCACTTTGAGGGACTGATTGGTGTGGAGCGTGGAGGAAACAGGAACTTAAGGAATTCCATGTAACCTGAGGGAGTCTGAGGAAGAGCAGGGTGTAAGGATGGAAGGCAGGTGGATCTAGTGAGACAGGAGTGGTGGCGACCTTGTTCGGGCCGCCGTGGTCTCTGGGGGGACTGGGGGTAGAAGGCAGCGGGAGTATGACTGTCTGCAAGGCATTGACGCTGCGGCAGACTCCCTCCCCGTCCCCGCGCTCAGTGTGGTGCGCGCGCCGCTCTTGAAAGGTTGTGGTGTTACACGTCCTTGTTGTTTTGCTCTCCCCACGCGGCTCACGACGAGACGGAGGAGGAGGAGCGACACTAATCCTTGCTTCCCTGCCACGCCTGAATTTCCGTGGACTTATTGTGTGACGCCTGTGACTCGAGGACTGACTTCTGCGATCAATTCATAGCAAAGTACAGTAACTCGTGCAAAAAAATAGTGTTTGGCAGTGAATGGATTCCACGCCAACAGTGTCCATGAATGGCGGACCTCTGACCTAAGCCTCGTGCTGCACATTACCTCCCAAGATGTGCATACTAGATCTTTTCCGCCTCCAGATGGAGGTGAGGGTGAAGAAAAGAAAGCCCGGAACACACCTCCGCCACAGCAGGCTCTTCTCCTCCTCCTCCGTCTCGGGCAACACATCGCTTGTTTCCACCGGGAAGCAAAAGCGAAGTTCAGATAAGTGCGGCGGCGCGTGCAGGCATCCCAGCGGCCGCTCCGAGTCCATTTGTTTGAATCCTTCCTGCGGTACCATGAACATGTCTGAGTTCGGGTCCGGCAAGATCTCGCCCTACAGCAGCGTCAAGACTCTGTCCACGCAGTTCACTGACGAGTGCAAGGGCTTGTGCCACTGCAAGAACAAGCGCAAGAACTCCCGGGACTCGCAGAGCAGCGTGAAGGTGGCCAACTTCATCGATGTGGACGAGAATGAAGGACAGGGCAAGGAGAACCTGGGCTTCGTGAGGGACAACCTGTCATGCGGCGGTACCGTGAACCGCTGCAGTTTCCTCAACCGCTACAGAAAGAAACTGAAGGAGTTGCAGGAAGAGGAGGAGAAAGCTGCTGCCAAACTGAAGAAGGTGGACCCGAAGAGCTCAACACTCAGGCGAAAGAGGATGCAACTTCTTCTTCCCTTCGGCAACGACCGCGTCATCTCCACCCGCGACCCCGCCGTCATGCCAGACCCAGAAAGGTACGTGCCGGTGTTCCTGGCCTTATGCTGCACTGGCCTTGCTTTGACATTACTGTCCTGCACTAGCCTAACAGCGCTGGCCTTACCGTGATGTACTAATCTTGCTTTACTGACCTTACTGCTTTATGTGACCTTCCAGTGACCTTAGATACCGTTGTGACCTTAGTTTGCTTGCTGTACCTTATTGACTCGTTACCCAACACTCATTAGGCAGCGGGACCTTCCCCTTGCACCAATCCGCCTGGCATTTCCACGCCCCGCCCTGCCTTGTGCTAGATTATCCTTGAGCCGCGGAGAAAACTTGACTCACTCATTAAAGTACAGGCAGCTACAAACACCTTTACTAGGCAACCCGGGAAGAATATAAGTGGGAAAATACTGAAATAACATTTGCTTTTCCATCCGAGGGCTAGGTTAAGTTAGTTTAGGTTCATATTAATTCAGTTCACTTGTTTCAACGTTAATCCCTTCATAGTATACCTTATAAAAAAAAAAAAAAAAAAAAAAAACAGATTTTTACCCAGAAATAAGTAGGGGAAGGCTATTTAAAAACCCTACACTTATTCCCTGTTATTTACTATCATTGCCTCCATACAATCACTGAGTAGTATCATCACTCCCCCCTTCCAATCAGGACACGAGAGGCAGATCCCCGTAAAGCGAATCGAATCCTGTAGACATGGGCAGATCGTATCGTGGCCGCCAGGGAACGTGAAGCGGCTCGGACTCGCTCGGGTAGAATTCGAAACCTTGAGTAACGAGGCGTTTAGGATTCACTAGCGCCTGTGTAGTGCCCGGATCAGAACTCTCTTTGAGATATTGGGAAGGGTGCTAGAAACGATATGAGGGTGTTAGAAAGAGTTAGAGGCAATTTGAGGGTATTGTGAGTTTGGGAAGGGTGTTATAGACGCCGTGATAGTGTTAGGAAGGGTATTAGAGATGCTGTGAAGGTGTTGGGAGTTCGGGAAGGGTGTTATAGGCATTGTGAGGGTGTATGGTGTTGGGAAGGGAGTTATATGCAATGTGAGGGTGTTGGGTAGCGTGTTATGGCCTCGTGATAGCAAGTACAAGGGTGTGGGTCAAGATTATAGACTGAAACTGCTATTACGTCTTTTATCTTTAATTTTATTGTCTTCTCACTCCTCTCTTCGCCTCGCCTTTCCCGCCCTTCCTTATGTAATAGACTTTGGTTCCTGTATTTTAAGTTTCGTAGATGTTTTATTGGGTGCATTTTATTTATTTATTTTATTTTTGTTTGTTTTTGGTAGGTTTTTTTTTTTTTTACTTTCGTCATCATCATCATCATCATCACCATTGGAGGGGAAAATAATGCCTTACTTTATATACTTTGTTAACTTTTATCTTCCATTGTAAATTCCTGTGAATCATCTTTGCGCCATGTCCAGTGCACGAGATGGGGATTATGTGTCTCGTATCTCTTGCATTAGTTCTTCCTTCACTTCCTCTCTCTCTCTCTCTCTCTCTCTCTCTCTCTCTCTCTCTCTCTCTCTCTCTCGTCATAAACGTCATAAACTTAGATAATCTCACATTTTGATGATTTAAGACACACCATCCTCATTCACCCTCAATTCCACCTCTTCCTCCTCCCTCCCCACCTCCTCCCTCCCCCCGTGTACTGCGCACTGCCCAGCTGGACTTGTGAGGGGGAGTGAGAGAGGGAACCAGGAACTCCAGTGTCGAAATAGATGCGATTCTGATGCAATGCTTGGTTGATTTGAGTGTTCGGTCGTTTACTCTCCGTATACATCCTGGTGGCGCCGCCCGGAGTCTTGGGAAGAGTGCAAAAAGTGGCTAGGAAATCTGTGTCTCTTGTTTCATTACTGTCTTGTCATTGGGTGTGTTCTAATTGGCGTGGGAGGTTGTAAAATTGTTAGCATCATGTTTGGATTGTTTTGTTTATTTATTTATTTATTTATTTATTTTGTTCTTTCTTTCTTTCTTTCTTTCTTTATTTATTTGTTTATTTATTTTGTTGTCTATGTTGTGAGATTTTAGGAATTATTGTTTTGTTGTTGTTTTGTTGTTTTCTTTTCTTTGGCGCTGGGTTTCGTGAGGTGATTGGTTTGTGAATTAAGTAATTGTTATTTTTGGTATTGCGTTATTTATTTATTTTTTTTTTCGTTTATTAAATGTTTTCATATTTTGCCCTTGGTATTACGATGTATTGCCACCTATTGTTTCTTTTTTTCTATGTTGCTAAGTTGCGTGACTTGAATAGTTTATGAATTAAGTTTATGAATCAAGTAAATGTGTTGTTTCCATATTACACGATCTTGTTTTTGCGTTCATTGGTGAATATTTATTAAAGTATTCGTATTTCTCCTAGTTTCTCTTATTTTAAGATTTCTTGACTATTTCTTGACGCCGAGTTTCATGTATTTTTTTTTTTTCTCTTATCTTACTAATGATTAAGGAAAAGTATGGTTATGAAAGTCAATGTCTCTCTTATAAAAGTATATCTTCTTTTTGGAAGTTACTCTCACTATGAATTCTTGGTTATTTCTTCACGTCTGGTTTCCTGTTAACTTTTCCTTCCATCTTGCAAATAATTAGGGAAAAATATGGTTAGGAAAGTAAGGCTCCTTTTATAGAAACATTCATTTTTTTTTCCCCCAAGTTACTGTCGTCAGGAATTCTTGGTTAATTCCTGACGTCTGGGTTCTGGTTTTCCTTTCTTGTTGCAAATATGTAACGAAAAAATATATATTATGAAAGTGAATGTTTCTATTATAATAACATTCTTTTTTTTTTTTTCAAAGTTACTGTCATTATGAATTCCTGGTTACGTTTGGATGTCTGGTTTCCGGATTTCCTTTCATCTTGTAAATAAATAACGAAAAAAAAATATATTGAGTGAATGTTTTTTTTTTTTTTTTTTTTTTTTTTAAGTTACCGTCGTTTTGAATTCTTGGTCATTTCTGGAGGTCTAGTTTCCGGTTTTCCTTTCATCTTGCAAGTAACTGACGGAAAAATAAATATGGTTATGAAAGTGAAGCGTTCCTCGTCACTGTGATGAATCGCTTCTGTCACTCAGGCACTCATTCACTCAGTGCTGCCTTTTGTGTGTATCAATTTTTTTCATAAGTTTCTGGTCGTCATACTAGTTAACAAAAGCCCTGCACTGTTTTTAATCTTTATTTTTTCTTTCCGCTTGTGTTCATTCATCATTAATTTGTCACGTCATCTCGAACTTTCACTCTCGAAGTATTCCCAGTGTGGGCCAGTGACTCATGGTAAGGTGATGTGTACTGACTATTCTGATACGTATATACAGCCAGTCTCCGCCCCCTGACTGGTAATGACTGTATGACGTTGCTTCATTTCAGTGGCCCTTGATATAGCCAGTCTTAAAATTTTGATTGATAATAACTGTATGCCACTCCTTACCTCATTTCAGTAATTCTAGATGCATGCAGTCTTAACCGTTTGACTGGTAATAATTATATGATGTTTGTTACCTCATTTCAGTAATCCTAGATGACTGTAAGCTAAAGGTAGTCTCATTATCTCTTCTCACCTTTAAAATTTTATCTGACAGTCTCAAAAGAACACAAAGGAAGCTACAAGAAACCAGTATGCCTACGCGCAGTAAAGTAAAACATACTTAATAAAACTTACATACCTAACCTTATAAAGCATGACATTTGATACATTCTTACTAGCTCAGAGGTTTTGAGATTAAACCTTTTACACAAGATGAGGGGAAGAGGACTGCTATAGTTACCCTTTCCTAACATTAGAGCACTGTAGAATAAGTTTGCCTGAACACAGATAAAAAAAAAAGATTAGGAAGTTCATTATATTTTTTGCTACATAATTATTTAAGCCTTTGATTGCTATTTGGTATATCTTTCACTAATCACAAGCCACTCTGAGATACTTCCTTTCGTTCTACAGTTACGCTTGAATATTGTATAGGCCAGACACTAGAAAGCTCTTTTAATCCATCTTTTCATTCCTGTAGGTGCTTATAAAAGACCTCGTATTGTGTCTGTATTGCTGTGAATTGCTGGATACCGCAATGAAGAGTTAAGTGACTAGAGCAAATGTGTGTAAAAAGCTGTAGGTTATTATGGAAAGAAAATATTAACCACTGGAAGGGAAACCGCTAAGGACAGAAGGTGTGGCACGTAGTTAGAATATTCTGATCACGACTGTACATAAGCCTTTAGAGAAACAGAAAACACAGCCTTGAGGGAGACAATAGGACAGGTAGGGCAGGTTAGAGGGACACTTGCACTAGTACCTGCCTACCCGAAGTGGAGGTTACTGGGGCGTGACGGGACGTGCATGGGTGAACCAGGGAAGTGTGGGAACACAACACAAGTAAATAATTTAGGGAAGTGATGCAGGAAACAATGGACTTTCTTAAATGGCTCGTATGCTCGGTGGCCTTTTAGAAACTGTCTTGAGGTTAACTTTTTCTTGAAGGTATATGCTGTAATGAGAGAGAGAGAGAGAGAGAGAGAGAGAGAGAGAGAGGGAGAGGGAGAGGGAGAGGGAACGTGCCTGCCTGCCTGCGTGCGTGCGTGCCTTGGCTGGAGACGTGACCTGAGTGTGTGTTATTTATCGTCTTCACGCCCCCTCGAATTAAGGAGGTGTGCAAGGGTCAGAGGTCACAGGGGGTCACGAGGAACTTGCTGCCTGATATCATGACCACGCCCGCCTTTCGTGTCTTACGGGGAGTTGTTTCCTCGCATTTTGTTCATTTTTCGCCTCTCTTGCTGCTGCTTCTGTGTTTCTCTCAGTACCTGTTTGTTTCCTTTTCCCAGTGCTTCTAAATGTCTGCTTGTCTTATCTCAGCCACTCATAACAGCCTCTAGTGGAAGTTACTGGTGTTTCCAAGGGTTTCTCATGATTCTGGCGCCCTTTTAACAGGCTCTGGTGAAAATTACTGAAGCTCTCGTAAGTTTTCATGATTCTAGTGGCAGTTTAACAAGGGTCTCCCACATCAGGAAGAAAACACCCTTTTAACAGGCTCTAGTGAAAATAATTGGGCTATCGTATTTTTCTCATGATTCTGGTGGTAATTAAAGAAGATTGCTCCATCAGTAAGAGAAACATCCCTGTTCACGGGTTGTAGTGGAAGTTATTGGGAGTTTTTATCGGTTTTTCGTTATTCCAGTGATCGTATTAGCAAGGAGTCTGCCCTCGCATCAACCACTACCAAAGCATAGTGTGTCTAGGAAGTA
>NC_087182.1:1873754-1893754 GCF_035594125.1 Scylla paramamosain
CCGGAGGGTTCACGAGCCTTCAACAATCGCGTCAGATAAGAAGCATCGCGGGAGATAATGAGAGAGTAATGACTTGTGGAAGGAGAAAAGGAAGCAACACCGTCAGCACCACTTAATTCCACCACCCCCACCTGCACCACCGCCACCATCACCTCCTCCACTATCACTACATCACTTCCACCTGTATTACTCCCACCACTACCACCTAACATCCACCACCAACGCCATCTACCCCACCTCTACCACCATCACTTCCATCCACCCCCAACTTAAACCACCAACATCACCTATTCCACCTCCACCACCATCACCCCCCTACCGCTACATCACCCCAACATCACCCAAGTATCAGTCTCATCTCTCGTTCACCAGTATCTCTCTCCCTTCTACTTTCTTTCATCCATAGTGGCATTGACTTTACCGCTAAATATCAACATTGAAGGTTAGTTTTGTGACCCACGATCTGCCTTCGGACTTGAGGGTGACGCTGCTATTCTGTTTATTGTTGTCAAGTATTGTCTTTCAACTTTTAACTTAAGATAAACTGGTACAAGGTCAAGTTAATGTAGGTGAGGCCAGGTAACTTCACGCAGCGTCTGGCTAAGGGAAGTATCTATTAGGTAAAAGGTAAGGGGGTTTGTTGTAGGTGAGGTTAGGGTAAGGGGATAAAAAAAACAAGAACCAGTTACTCAAGGATAATAACATAAGGTCAGGATGAATGTGTGTTTGTTTGTACGTGTTTGTGTGCATGTCCGTCAGTGTCCTTGGTCAATTTTAGATCACTAGCTCGGCCTGAGACACTGATCTAGTTCTTGTGGTCTAATACAAACAACACCACTACTGTCACCACCACCAACACCACCACCACCAGTCCGTCACACCATCCCTTCATATTCATACTGTATCTACACCTACACTATTCCTGTAACAATTTGTCTTCATCACCAGCCTCTATAGTTTCACAGCAGGTTTAATACACCACCACTGTCACCATCACCGCCACCGCCAGTCAATCACACCATCCCTTCATATTCACACTGTATCTATACTTAAACTATTATTGCAACATTTAACTCTTCATAATCACCTTCAATGCTTTCACAGTACAGCAGAGTTTTTTTCTTCACTTTTCCACTCTTCTCTATTGACTATCTATCTATCTATTCCAGAACATTTCAGTAAAACATTGACTCATTATTACAAAGATTACGTTTGGGTTTATGCTAATACGTTTTCTAGTTTTGCTCATAAGTTCCTCATTAGGTTTTTAGTTTTACATTGTATCTCATCTTTTTTCCTGGTACTTGTGACTGGAGGGAGAGGTGGGTGGGTAGGGAGAAGCCTTCCGCTGTACTGCATTTATCCTTCTGCTAGTAAATCCAGAGATACAGTGAGTCAGTCAATTTCTTGTTAGTCAATGAATTTAGGCACGTAGTCAGTCAACCAATCAACTTCCTGTTAAAAAGTTGATTTAGTCACTTAGTTAATCAGTCAATATAATTTTTTTTGTTAGCAAGCTGATTCAAACACGTAGTCAATCAGTCGGTTTCCTGTTAGCAAGCTGACTTATACATGTAGTCAGTCAATCAATCAAATTCCTGTTACCAAGTTGATCTAGACACGTAGTTAATCAGTCAATCAATATTTTTTTTGTTATTCACTTTATTCAAACACGGAGTCAGTCAACCAATCAATTTCCTGTTAGTAAGTTGATTCAGACACGTATAGTTAGTCGACCAGCCAATTTCCTGCTGTTAGAACGTCGTGGTCAGTCAGTCAGCTAGTTTCCCCGTGATGGTAAGGCGGCCTAGAAGCGCACAATTAATCAGGCGAGCAAGGACAAGTGAGGTTGTTGCTATCTGTGTAACCTTTGGCATAATCTACAAAACCATCACTGCCGCCGCCTACTCCAGCAACAGCAACAAACAACATCGCTATAAAAACGACAATAATGCTGTCTGGTTCTTGACTACCACCAGCGCACCTTTCTCCTCCTCCTCCTCCCCCACCAAGCACTGCCCTCGTATAAGTCAAGGTAACATAAATTCTTACTTCTCATTTGTGTATTTCCTCGTGTGTATGTGTGTGTGTGTGTGTGTGTGTGTGTGTGTGTGTGTGTGTGTGTGTGTGTGTGTGTGTGAGGTCATTTGGGGTGTGGCATCTTGAAAAGCACAGAAAAAGGGAGGTCAGACAACAAATACTCACTTCTGACACCTCCATCACCACCACCGTCATCACCACCACCACCAATAACACTCCTACTAATATATGCAGTAAAGGAATTTTTTTTCCCCCCTCGCTACCTTCATCACTATACTTTTTCCCGCGCAGGCTGTCAATACGAGGCCACCAAAACCTGTCTCGATGCATGTATGCCCTCGCGGGTTTCCCATCTGCGGGCGATTTGTACAAACCTGATTTTTACCTTTTTTTTTCTCCCTCTACCCAACTTGAAACTGGTTAAGTCACTCTCACTCTCCTTCGCTGCCTCCCTTCCCGCCCTGCATCTCTCCGTGTCCTCCTCCTTCTCCTCCTCCTCCTCCTCTTCCTCCTTGTTTTTGCATCTTCATCGTCTTTCTTGACCTCATCTTTCTCCTTGTCGTCATCGTCTTCGGCATCATCATCATCATTATCATCATCATCGTCATCTTCTTCTGCTTCCTCCTTCTCCTCCTCTCTCTCTCTCTATAACCTTTCCCTTTTTCCTCTCTCTTTCCTCTTTTTTTTCTTTCTTTTTCTGCTAGTCCCTTCTCTTTTCTTTCCCTCTCTCTTTCTCTCTCTCTCTCTCTATACTTTTCCTTGCATTCCTCTCACTCACTTTTCCAGTCATTACTTACCTTCACTTCTTGCACCATTTTTACTTACTCGAAATAGAAGGCGGCCTCTTTAACATGCATATGGAACTGTTGCGTGAACGGAAGGTTAGTGTTAAAGAAATGAGTGTAAAATATCGGGCAGGTTTTGTTGAGCACTGGAAGTCGAAGTGAAAAAAAAATGCAAAATATGGCTCGAGTCCCCATAACCTGAACGTACAAATAAGTAGGTGAAGATAAGTTTATGTAAAAATAGTTAGAGGGTTGAGAAAGAGAGATAAAAAAAAGTGTGCTGTTTTGAAAGTTGAGATAAATGAAAATAGCAAATGTATATTGTACTCCATAAGCTGAATGGACAAATAAGTTGGGTGAAGGTAAAAGTTTATGTAAGAGTAGTTAGAGGGTTGAGAGAAAGAAAAATATATGCAGTTTCTTGTAAATATTGACGATACTGGAACACGAGAGAAAAAAAAAGCAAATATAGGGCCGTGTCACATAATCAGAACCAGTAAATTGAAGTGAGTGGAGGTAGAATTTATGTAAGAGTAGTTGCAGAGTTGAGAGAAAGAAAAAAATATGCAGTTTGTTATGAATATTGAAAATACTGGAACACAACGAAAAAAAAAAACATATATATATTTATATGTGTCCCATAATCAGAAACAATAAACTGAAGTGAGTGAAGGTAAAATTGTATGGAAAAGTAGGAAGAAGGTTGAGAAAAAGAAAAAGAAAAGTTTTATTTCATAGGAATCCTGGAAACACTGGAACACAAGGTAAGAAAAAGCAAATGTTAGTCTGCACCTCATAATATGAACTTAGTAAAGATAAAAGTTTATGAACGATTAAACAGAGAAGTGAGAAAAAGAAAAAGTGACGCAGTTTCTTAGGAATACTAAAAATATTGAGACACAAGGATAGAATCAAATATTAGTCTTGCTCTCATAACCAGAACCTGCAAACAGACACGACTAAAGGTAAAAGTTTAAGAGCATTCGAAGGATTAAGAGAAAAAAAAAAAGAAAAACATGCGATTTCTTAGGAATACTGAAAATACTGAGACGCAAGGACAAAAGGCAAATATTAGTCAACTCATAACCAAAACTTACGAGTCAAGATGAAAGTTTAACAATCGAAGGATAAAGAGAGAACAAGAAAAGTTATAGTTTCTTCAAATTACTGAAAAAAAAAAACAAGAACACTGGGACACAATGAGGAAAGACAAATATTAGTTCACATCTCATAACCAGAACCTACACACACACGAGACAAGATAAAAATTAAAGAGGAGTCAAAAAATTAAGAAAGAGAAAAAAAAAAGCTATGCAGTTTCTTAGGAATAATGAAAATACTGGAACACAACGAGAAAAGACAATTATTAGTCCGCATTTCATAACCAGAACACACAAACCAACACGATTCGAGATAAAAGTTTAAGAGCAGTCAAAGAATTAAAGAAGAAAGAAAAAGCTATGCAGTTTCTTAGGAATACTGAAAATACTGGAACACAACGAGAAAAGACAAATATTAGTCCACATTTCATAACCAGAACACACAAATCAACACGGGACAAGATAAAAGTTTAAGAGGAGTCAAAGAATTAAGGGGGAAAGAGAAGAAAGCTATGCAGTTTCTTAGGAATACTGAAAACACTGGAACACAATGAGTAAAGACAAACATTAGTGCACAACCCATAACCTGAGCACAAACCAACACGACTCAAGATAAAAGGTAAAGAGCAGTCGAATCATTGAGAGAGAAAGAGACAGAAAAAGTGGTGTATGCAGTTTCTTGTCACTGTTATCAGCGGCATTTATTGAGTCCTGTTATGTTGTCTCCTTGGGCGTTGCGCGGTCCACCTTTGCGTCTCCCCTCGGGCAGGTGTCTAATTAGTTTTTACCCAGCTACGTGAATCACCTGGACAGCACTGCACCTGAGCCAGCCGGCCTTCACTGGTGCCCTGTAGAACGTGACGAAGAAAACGACGTGGTTCCCCTTGCTTTTATTATAGACCCGTGCTCTTTGCGTGTTTATAATCTTTTAACACTCGCTTGTCTTCTGCCGCTTTTATTTTCCTTGTGTTCTTGATGTGTTCTTAGTATGGGCTTGGTGTGTTCTTGATCTTCTTTTGCGGCATCGTGTGTTTCTTTTCCGTGTTCCGTTTTCTTCTTAGCTCGTCAGGGTTTTGTCTGTGTGTGTGTTTGATTCGTTGGGGGTTAAAAGATAAGGGTGTTTTGTTGTATGTTCTTGTTCGTGTGTCTTTTTCTCGTGTTTGTGTATGTGTGTGTGTGTGTGTGTGTGTGTGTGTGTGTGTGTGTTTGTTGGTGTTTGATTTTCTCCTTGGTTGGTCTTGTGTAATTTATATGTGTCTCTGTTTGTCTTATCAGGTGTTTGTTTATCTTTGTGCGTCTTTGTCAGCCAGCCTGTTTGTCTTCATGTGGTGTTTTTGTTTTCTCTCTCTCTCTCTCTCTCTCTCTCTCTCTCTCTCTCTCTCTCTCTCTCTCTCTCTCTCTCTCTCTCTCTCTCTCTCTCTCATACACACACACACACACTATCCAGTTTTCCTTCCATATTTACTCATGTCACGCTGGGAGCCCCGCCCTTGTGCCTTTTTTCCTCCCTTCCCTTCCTCCACCTTCCTTCTTTACACTTCCTTTTTTTCCTCCTTGATATTTGTTCCTCCATTTTACATTTACATTTTTCACCCACTGAGTCCACATATTAAACACTTCTCGCTAGCTCAGTTCTTAGTAATCCTCTTCTTCTTCCTCCTCCTTCTTCTCTTCCAAGTCCTTGTACTAACCGCTGTCAAAGGTTACTGGGCGTGAGGCGGCAGCACGTGAAGGGAGGCGTGGGAGGGAGGCTCTCATACGCACCACAAGTTATCAAGGGGAAGCGAGCTGAGGGAATCATACAGAGAGTCACGTTATTGTAGATGTGGAGAGAGGAACCCGTGAAATGAACTTGCTACTAATGCTGCTATTTGCCCTACTTCTCTGGGTTTTTAGAGAGAGAGAGAGAGAGAGAGAGAGAGAGAGAGAGAGAGAGAGAGAGAGAGAGAGAGAGAGAGAGAGAAGAGAGCACGCACCTGCTTACCAACTTTCACTCTCAGCATCGTGAGGAAAAATGTAATTGAAAACAAGAAATAAAATAATAAGACTTAAGAGAATGGAACAGAAGCCGTGGAGAGAGAGAGAGAGAGAGAGAGAGAGAGAGAGAGAGAGAGAGAGAGAGAGAGAGAGAGAGAGAGAGAGAGAGAGAGAGAAAGAGAAAGAGAAAGAGATTATTCGTGGGAGTCTGTGGGAGGTAAACAGGTGTGTGGGAAACCAGGTATCGCCGGAAAAGTGACTACCTGTAATTAGCGAGGCTGGTGTCCGCCCAGGTAGGGGTTGCGACACTTGGGATCTGCAGCCACGCGACGCAAGAACAACAGAAGTGAAGAAAGCGCGGCCTGTGTGTGTGTGTGTGTGTGTGTGTGTGTGTGTGTGTGTGTGTGTGTGTGGGCAGGTGCGGTTAGTTATGCTGTTTTTTGTGTTGGTGGTCGTAGTGATAATGAGGATAGTAACAGCTCATTATTCATCATATACATTAAGCATAAATTTACTTTTTAATTGACATGGAAGTTCAGTTATTTTTTGCTTTCATCATTAACACGAATAGGCATTTTCAATCATTTATTTTTAGTGATCTCCTCAAGAGTAAATTCCACGCATTTCTTTGACGAACTTTCCCTCACGTTGTGTTTCTCTAATGTCTTTTTTCTTAACGTTCTTGTGACATTCCCTCTATTTGTTTAGAAGGTGATCGGGTGGGCAGTCAGTCAGCCAGCCACCTAGCCAGCCACCCTTTCCTCACGTCTCACTCAGCACTCCCCCAGCCACTCACACGCCTCTTACTGACCACTCACTTAGCACTTAGTCGACTCATGTATTGACTCTAACGTGGAGGGAGGGTAAGATCCAGTTTCCATGTCCTTCCAGTTACTAATATAATCTTTTCCAGTGGCCAGCCATGTTTTCCCTGTTGTTCCTCGGCCTCTCTCACTTGCTCGTGTATTTATTTTTGCCTTTGGGAGGGTAAGCAAGGTCCGGTTTCCAATGCCCTTCCAGGTACTGATGCTGCTTCTTTCCAGTGTCCGCCTTTCCCCTTCCCTTCCCGTGCTAATGTCACTCTAACCACACCTTTCTCATCCCCAGCCAAATTTGAATATCTCATTTAAATCATTATGAAAGGCTTCCATGTATTTTTTCAGTTATTAGTCTTGCCTCTCTCCAGTTTTCCAGTCTTTTCCTTCCCTTCCCTCACTTTGATCCACCCTAACCAATCTTTAACCTCAATAATATCTGCAGTTTCCATATTCTTCCAGTTATTACCATTGCTTCTTTCCATTCCCCAGCGTCTATCTTTCCCAGTCCTTCCCACACCCTATTCCATCCTCCCCCACCTTATTCCACCATAGGCAATCTTAAACGCCCTTAAAATCTCTCCGCAGTTTACATGTTCTTCCAGTCACTACCATTACCTGTGTCCAGTTTCCAGTGTCTATCTTTCCCAGTCCTCCCCGCACCCTGTACTATCCTTCTCCACTTTGTTCCACCAAATCAATCTTAAATACCTCCAAATTTCTGCAGTTTCCATGTTCTTCCAGTCACTACCGTTGTCTGCCTCCAGTTTCCAGTCCTTCTCCCACCATGCACCACCCCACTTCACCTGACCAACCTTCAGCCTACTAATTAAACTAATATCTCTGTATAATCGCCTTACCTGCTCTCACCCTCGGCCTCGCTTACCTGTTAGTGTCACCTTGCAAGGGCCTACCTGTAATTAAAGAGTTTATCTCACCTTTCTCACTCACGTCTGGTTCCGTATCTTCTGGTGGTCTGAATTTTTTTCCTTAATATTTTCTTTCTTCCTTCCTTTTCACATTTCCCGCCTCGTCCTTGCCACTCCCTTTGTGATTGATGGCTTGTTTGTTTTTTCCTCTTTCTTTTTCTTTTTTTTTCTCTCTCTGTCCGGTTGTTATTTTTTTCTTTTTCCTTTTCGTTTTTCCTCGTCTGAGAGATGGAAGTAATAACAGATGTTGGTAATAACGAATGGTGTTCCGAAGTGATGTGCCTTGCGTGATGTTTGCACACACACACACACACACACGAGAGAGAGAGAGAGAGAGAGAGAGAGAGAGAGAGAGAGAGAGAGAGAGAGAGAGAGAGAGAGAGAGAGAGAGAGAGAGAGAGAGAGAGAGAGAGAGAGAGAGAGACGCCATATTTGTTCGGGGATATGTGTTGTTATTATTATTATCATCATCATCATCATCATCATCATTATCATATATTCTTACCTTGAATATTATCTCTGCACGGAAGGAAGAGCATTATGCACACGAAAGTAATTAATCATAGTTATAAAAAATAAATAAATAAATAAAAAGCTAAACAAATACCAATAAACTGCAAACAGGAAGAGGAAGAATATGGGGAAAAAAATAATGTAGAGATAAAAACGAAGACAAAACAGAAGAACATTTCAGGATAAAATCAAAAGGAAATATCACGACAGAATTTTAAGGTTAGTGAAGTCAGGAAGAGAGGGAAGATAAGAATTACTAACAAGATTCATAGACTAATGCTCTTTGTTACTAGCCAGATGTGCAGAGAGAGAGAGAGAGAGAGAGAGAGAGAGAGAGAGAGAGAGAGGGAGGGAGAGTCACTAGTATGATCGTATATTCCTGCTTTTATATGACAAGAGTTAAAGAATTGCAAAGTTCAATTATCTTTATGATCTGCTTTTGTTCTTGTAAGAGAGGTTAGTGTGTGCTTTTGTTCCTAAGGGAGGGAGCGAGAGAGAGGGAGACGAAGATCCGTTTTCTTTACACATGTTTTTTCCGCTTCACTTCAGTCTGTTTACGCATCAGTGACTTATTTCCTGCTGGTTTATCTTTATTCCACTTCATAAACTTTCCTCATACTTTTCCTCTCAGTATTCCCTTCCTCGCCTCTTCCTGATTCCCTCTCATGACTCGCAATGTTATATTCTTCACAGCGCTTCATTATTTTAACAGCATCTCATTCGCCTCTCTCTCTCTTTCTCTCCCTCATCTCTCACAGACCTCTCCCTCACAGCACCCACTCATTCACTCACCACTCACTGACCCCCACTCACTAATAAACCTTGCAACACACACTCAAGTCCATCTCAGCTCCACCTTCTCTCTCATCTCTTTCTCTTTCTCTCATCCCGTGACCCAGCTTCTTGTCTCCTCCCCTCTCCCTCTTTCTGCCTCGCCTCTCTGCTCTACTGTAGTGTGTGTCTGTGTGTCTGTCTCTCTTACTTAATGAACCTGATCAGTTTTTTTCTTTCTTTTTTTTTTTTCTTTTGTGCCTCTGACCGCTGGCGAATTACTGGTTCTTTCTTTAGACTTCCACTAGCGTTACAATGGGTAGTGACGAAAGAAAAAGTGATTGAGGTTGCCTGCAAAAGTGAATGGGGATTGACAAAATGTTTTCTCTGTTATTTTTTTGATTCTTATTTCTTGGTACTCCCAAAAGGTTTTAGTGCCGTTGTTAAATTACTATTTTTATTGTTTTATCTGAGTGTGGGTGGGTGTTTGTGCAGGAGGGAGGGAGGGAGGGAGGGAGGGAGGGAGGGAGGGAAAGAGTGAAAGAGAGAGGGAAAAATATAGGTTAGAATGTGCGGGAAAAAAAAAAAATATATATATATATATATATATAGTTAAGAAAGGAGGAAGAAAACGAAGGTTGATGGTAATGAAGAAGGAAGGCAAATGGCAAATGAAGGACGCTGGCGAGTCATGAGCTGAATACTAAATAAAGGAAAACAAAACAAAACAAAAACAAAAGATTATTATACTGAAGGTCGACGCAATGACGGTCACTGTAAAGAAAACGGAGGCAGTAAAAGATTACACACAGCAACACACCAACGCCACCCTTCCCACTCCCAGACACACACAGACACGCACACACGCAATAACAGAACAGCTGGTCCATCAAGTGTAGCCAGAACAGGGCCACAACCTTCTCCTCTCAGCGCAGTGGCAAGTAAAGATGCAAATGTCACTTAATCTACTCAAGCTGACCCCATATCAGTACTTTCATCCTCTCTCCTGTCACTGCCACCCTCTCCCTCGTCACTGCCCCCCTCTCCCTTGTCACTGCCGTCTCTTGAGTGCCTGGGTGTTGTGATGGAGAGAAAATACGAGATCTGGAATTCTGTGTGATACGTAAGAAGGAAAATATGACACCTTGATATTTGTAAGACGAAGAAAATATAAGATTTGTTATTCTGTTTTTCTTTTTTTTGTTAGAGGAAAATATGGGATGTTAATGCTGTAGTGGAAAGAGAAATGAGATATGGAATTTTGGTCCCTGTTAAGAGGAAAATACACGGCTTGGGTGCTATGGGAGGAATTATACATGAATAAAGAGGAAAATACGGATGTGCATGCTGTGAAAAGAGGAAAATAAGGACTAATACTTTTCCTTTATGTATCAGTGTATTTTTATCACCTCGTAAGATTAATTTGGGACAAGATAAACTGTGTGTGTGTGTGTGTGTGTGTGTGTGTGTGTGTGTGTGTGTGTGTGTGTGTGTGCGCGCGCATGTGCGTGTTTTCGTGCAGTACTGGCAGACACAGTTATCTTAACCATGGGAAGAGAAATATTGGTCAGCTATCGCTTATCCGCACCAAAAACGGACCGTTGGACCAAACGTTATGTAACCTTGAGGCTAAATGAGAGAGAGAGAGAGAGAGAGAGAGAGAGAGAGAGAGAGAGAGAGAGAGAGAGAGAGAGAGAGAGAGAGAGAGAGAGAGAGAGAAACGATCCAATAAACAATAGAAATAGAAAACATAGCAACACCAGCAAATTTATCAAAGTTACCCCTTGATTGGAACCACGCTGATAATCACACGTTTAGCGACACGGAAACACCGGCCGTGAGTTTACCGTACATTTTTATTGCACCCTTCATCCTCGTAATCGTTCAGGTGACCCGGAGTATGCGAGGCTGCACACGTGGTTACCTTAGACAAAAACAGTACCGTAGTAAAGGCTTGATCGATTCATTGGGTTAGTTTTTTAGTCGGCCTGCAGAGGGACAAGAGTTTCGTGAGAGAGAGAGAGAGAGAGAGAGAGAGAGAGAGAGAGAGAGAGAGAGAGAGAGGAAAAAACTTAATGATAGAGACTTAGGATACTTATATTATCAGCTGAATTTGAACTGCCATACAGAGAGAGAGAGAGAGAGAGAGAGAGAGAGAGAGAGAGAGAGAGAGAGAGAGGTGAACGATCTCAGGGGAGCAAACAATCAAGAAAGCGTCGTAGTGTCGCAACCGTTTGTCTTCTCAAAGTAAAAAAAAAAGAAAAGAAAAAAATCACTGAACGCCTACGTAACACCTTGTAACGTGACGGTCTTCTTGTAACACCCTCCTCCTCCTCCTCCTCCTGAAGTGTCACCCTTGTCACCGTTACTTAGGTCAACAAAACACTTTCTCTCTTTCACGTAATGTGTGTTAACCGAAGTCTAGTTTGTTTACGAGGGCATGATACGGCCAGAGAGAGAGAGAGAGAGAGAGAGAGAGAGAGAGAGAGAGAGAGGAGAGGAGAGTATTACCTGGTTCTGTCATTGTTCCTCTGATTTGACCGTTACTCACTGTTATCTCGTATTGCTTTCCTGCTGTTAGTAACTCCACACCTTCACCACCTCCACTTCCTCCTCTACCATTACCCGCACCGTCATTACCATTAGGATCACGAGCGCCGCCATTCACGATAATTCATCTCCATTTTACATTCATCTTTTACCCTTTTTTTTTCCACCTCACCTCGTAAAACTGTTATTACCACGCCTCTCCTTCTTTCATCCCCTTTCCTCTCCCGCCCTTCCTCCTTACGTGTTTCCATGCACTCTTCTCTTCCTTCTCTTCATTCTCCTTCGTTCCTGCCCTTTCTTTCTTCCCCCCTTCCTCCTTATATGTTTTCATCAACTCCTCCTCCTTCTCCTCCTCTTCCTCTCCCTCGTTCCTGCCCTTCCTTTCTTCCACCCTTCCTCCCTACGTCTTTTCATGCACTCCTCCTCCTCCTCTTCATTCTCCTTCGTTCCTGCCCTTTCTTTCTTCCGCCCTTCCTCCTTACGTGTTTTCATATACTCTTTCTCCTTCTCTTCCTCCTCCTTCTCACTCTTTTCACGCTCACTTCCGCATCGTAAGTTGGTCACGAGATCACAAGATGAAGATAAATGTCTCGCCCCAGTGACTGAAGAAAACGAGAGACAGTTGACTCGATAGAATGCAAGTTTTATAGATCGCTCTTTTTTACATTGCCATTTTTTTCTTACTTTTTTTTTTTCGTTCACTTTACTTTCAGTGCGTCTTGCTCACTTACCCTCGTCACGCTTACTTGTTTGTCACTTGCATTCACACACACGCTGGGGCTCACGCTGCAGAGTCTGTGTGTGTTTACTGAAGTGCTTAGTCCGTCTTAAGTGTGACATATATGTCCGTGTTGCGTCAGTTAACGATCGTGACTTGAATATTGCCCTTTGCTGTTATGAGATTTTTTATTTATTTATTTATTTTTTTTGCTTAAATCCTCTTGTTGTAATGTGATTTTTAGGCTCTCTCTCTCTCTCTCTCTCTGTGTGTGTGTGTGTGTGTGTGTGTGTGTGTGTGTGTGTGTGTGTGTGTGTGTGTGTGTGTATTTTTGTGTTTTGCTTAAATTACAGTCTCTCTCTCTCTCTCTCTCTCTCTCTCTCTCTCTCTCTCTCTCTCTCTCTCTCTCTCTCTCTCTCTCTCTCTCTCATTTCATCTTTTATTCAAGGTTTGACGGACTGAGAGAGAGAGAGACAGAGAGAGAGAGAGAGAGAGAGAGAGAGAGAGAGAGAGAGAGAGAGAGAGAGAGAGAGAGAGAGAGAGAGAGAGAGAGAATACACACGTTCTTGGTGTATCTTTATCAAAGTTTATCTTGGAATACATTTACCTTATTACTTATTGCTGATTTCATTTATTTATTCATTTATTTATTTATTTATTTATTTATTTATTTATTTATTCATTTATTTATTTATTTATTTGGCTCTTGAACAAAAAAAACGCATTAGTACCCCTGACTTCACAGGTGTGTGTTTTTTTTCAGGTAAGACAGGTGAGTGTGAGTGGTGACGTCAAGAAGTTAATGCGTTTAGTTAAGAAAAGAAGGACTGGAGGCAAGGACGCCAATTGACATCAATAATATTTGAAAGCAACGAAAAAAAAAATCTCAAACAACAAGAAAGAGTAATTTTGTGAACATTACCAATTAATCAGATTCGTCTTATAATTAGATATAAATCTCTTTTGATCAGAATATCTGTTGCATGAATTTCCAAGTATTTTTGATAAGAACTCACGTACTTCTTCCATTTTCTTGTAATATTTTCTTGCAATCGAAACCGGAATTAATCTTTTTTTCTCATAGCACCAATTATCTTCAGTCCTTGAGTACAAACGCTAATTAGTTTCCCCTAGTAATTACAATTCTACTTCTCACGCCACCCATTTCTTCTCGTCTAACTGATAAACCAAGTACAAATAGGCGATGGACACAAGGACGAGAGTGCGAATCAAACTTGTGGTCACTTGTGGGAAGGAAAAGATCACGTTTGTTTTTCTCTCTCTTTTTCTTCCTCTTGATTCTCGTCGCCTCGAGTTTCCATCCATCACTCGGCTAAATCTCGGCGTTCTTGAGGTGTTTAGTCCCCGTAAGGCACCAGAGGGCAGTGCTCATGTTAAATACCACTTGAATCTCTCTCTCTCTCTCTCTCTCTCTCTCTCTCTCTCTCTCTCTCTCTCTCTCTCTCTCTCTCTCTCTCTCTCTCTCTCTCTCTCTCTCTCTCTCTCTCTCTCTCTCTCGTGAAAATTGACACTCATAATCCACCACAGTAACTGATCCTTTCTTTCTCTCTCTCTCTCTCTCTCTCTCTCTCTCTCTCTCTCTCTCTCTCTCTCTCTCTCTCTCTCTCTCTCTCTCCGTCTTGCATAATTTTCTCTTTTTTTTCCTTATTTTTTCCTTGTATATGATTTTTTTATTAATTTTTTTCACTTTTCTTTCCTCTATTTTTATCGTGTTTTATTTTTCTTTTCCTATATTTTCTCACTTTCTTCCTCCTCTTCCTCCTCCTCCTCCTCCTTCTCGTCTTTCATTCTTAATGTTCTTATACTCCTTTGCGAATAAAGTTTTATCGACAAGATTATAGTGCATAAATTTTCTTCTTTCCTCCACCACCACCACCACCACCTCTTCCTCCTCCTCCACAAGGGTATCTCACATCCTCATTTGTATTCATAATATCCTTCTTTCCTTCTCTTACTTCATTCCTTCTGTGTTCCGTTGCTAGTTTTTCCCCCTTGTGCTTTTCCTCCTTTTGTTTGAATTTTTTCCTTCTCATTCTCCCTCTCTTTTGTTCACGTTTATTGCTGTGTAATTTTATGTGTCTGAAGATCGTTAAAGTTTTATAGCTTTATATTCCTTCTCTCGTGATCTTTCTTCCTAATTGTGGGTTAGTAAGAAGGCGTACCTATAAAACTTTTCTCTTTCACTTCCTCTTCTTCCTCCTCCTCTTCCTCCTCCTCCTCCTTCTTAACCTCCTTCATGAAACGTGGACAGATAAAATTTTTCACCTTTTCTTTTCCTCCTTTTTTTTATTTTCTAATCTTTATAATCGTCCTCCATTTTCCTCAGTATTTATTTCGTTATTATTATTATTATTATTATTATTATTATATTATTATTATTATTATTATTATTATTATTATCATTATTATTATTATTATTATTATTATTATTATTATTATTAATATTATAATCATCATTATGATTGTCATTATTAATATACTATTACTACTACTATTACTCCTACTACGTCTACCACTACTACTATTGTTACTGTTACTAATACAACTTTTACTGTAGCTGCGAATATAACTTGTAGTAGTAGTAGTAACAGTAGTAGTAGTAGTAGTAGTAGTAGTAGTAGTAGTAGTAGTAGTAGTAGTAGTAGTAGTAGTGGTGATAGTGATAGTAACAACCTACATTTGTCACTCATAAAAACCCCTTTGCGTCACACGAACCTCATACACAACACGGAGACTATCGTACGCACGCACGCACGCAACTTTCGCTCCTCGTATTATACAAATCCTTAACATTTCTGTGTGTGCAACTTAAGTATGCATATTTGAGCACGTACATTACTCAAATCACTGCACTGTGGCTTCAGGTGATACATCCGTGCATATGTAAGTGCGAGGGAGGTGGAGGGGGGGGTGCGAACGCGTGAGTGTGTGCGTTCGCTTAATCTCTTTTTTTTTTCACTTTTTTCTGGTAATAATAAATTTCAAACGGCCTCGTAGTCACGGTGCTCTTTCAGTCATCCCCGAAGGACGATTAAGCCAGATTTTCTAATGGAAGTAGATAATTTACTGGCCAGCATTTATCGTAACTGTTGCTCTTTTGTTTTTGTTTTGTACATGTTCACGCGGCACCCACCCCTCCCCACCCGGCGCCTCCCCCGCTGCACTGTGGGTGGGGAGCGGGTGTGGGGAGGAGAGAAAGTCAGGATAATGTATGCTGAAGGTTAGAGTTTGTTCTATTGGTCAACTGTTAGCCATGGAGAGAGAGAGAGAGAGAGAGAGAGAGAGAGAGAGAGAGAGAGAGAGAGAGAGGAGAGAGAGAGAGAGAGGAGAGGAGAGAGAGAGAGAGAGAGAGAGAGAATAAATAAATTGATTTTCATAAACATAACATGACTCAAGAATTTTCTTTCAAATCAGTGAACTCATAATTTTAAAGCATTTCCCAAGCATTTCCTAATCTGGCCTGAAACAATACAAACAGTTAATAATGATGATAATAACTTCTTGCTGGACACGTCACGGTCACAGCACAACCAGGAGTCAGATAATATGACCAGAACAATTCGTTATCCTTGCCATCCTTCATAACTTATCATCTCACTGAATCATCTCTTTGTATTAACGTGGCATGAGGGACTTCCCCCTTACGTCTTCATCTCACCTGGCTGGAGGGAACGGTAGGTGGGGAGGAGTCTTTTGTTCTCATTATCCTATATTTTTTTTACTTTTAGATAAGGTGTTTTTAATTTGTTTACCTTTATTTGTCAAACTGTTGCATTCTAAGTATCTTGTTTTTAAATTACTTTGCCATCTGGTTGTGGGAAACGGTGGGTGCGGAGGAGCCTTCTATCCTTACTTTTTTTTTCTTTTTTACTTTAGATAAGGTTTTTTTTTTTTTTTATTTGTCTAGCTGTATTTGTCTAACTGTTGTATTCGAAATATCTCGTTTTTAAATTACTTTATCATCTGGTTGTGGGAAACGGTGGGTGCGGAGCCTTCTGTCCTTACTATCTTGTATTTTTTTGTGTTTTTTTGATTTGTCTAGCTGTATTCGTCTAACTGTTGCATTCTAAATCTCTTGTTTTGAAATTACTTTATCATTTGGGTTGTGGAAAACGGTGGATGAGGAGGAGCCTTTGTTCTTACTATCCTATATGTTTTACTCTAGATAATGTAGTTTCATTTGTTTAACTTATTTACTAACCTGCATCTCTTTGTTTGGATTAGTATAGTTTATTACCTAGTCGTAGGGAGTGGTAGGTGGGGGAGAGCTTTCATCTTTACTATCCTATATCTTTTACTTCAGATAAGGGGGTTTACTTTCCCTAATCTACTTACTATCCTACATCTCTATTTAATTTTGTATAGTATAGTTGTAGGGAGTGGTAGGTGGGGAGGAACCTTCCCCGTTTACTATCCTACGCCTCTTACTGCCGATTAGATAGAATAATTAATCTTATTTACTATTCTGCATCTCAGGTTTTTATTTTATTTATTTATTATTTTTTTTTTTTTCGTAGTCCCATGTGGATCTTTCACCCTCCTTGTGTTTGTTCTTCTTTTCTGTTCCCTTGTTCCCCTTTGACGCAGGTTGCCTCCAGGTGTGCTGGTACTCGTTTGTGGGGGTAATTAGTCTTTTGAGGTGATCAGGTGCAGCGAGAGTCCAGGTAGGTGAACTTGACAACACCTGCCAGAAGCTGTTAATTATCTCTGGGAAAAAAAAAGAAGTATCGTAACTTATGAAAGGAATGAAAGTTTGTAAATGACTGAATTTTCAGCAATTTTAATTGTTTCTGAGGGAGAAAAACGTTGCTCAAGAAAAGGTAAAACTTGTAAACAGCAAGAATTAGAACATTTTTACACGAAATCCCTGAAAAAAATAACCAATAGAAAGACAAATTTAAATCATAGAAAATGTAACGCAATTTCTCACTGCATATCTAAAAAGAAAATAACTGAATGATAACAAAAAAATTAAACTTGTAATAAATATAAATCATAACACATTTTCCACGCTGCCATAGAGGTTCTTGACACTGTGAAACCACAAAACTCTCTCCTCACGCACCTTGAACTCCCAAAGGACTGCCATCAGGTCCTCACTCGTCCCCACAGTCACCCACATCCATCCCCTCTACTCCTATCCCTCATATTCTCCCACCACTCCTACTCTACCTCCTCCTTCAGGACTTAGATACCAGGTCTTGTAGAAATTTTAATCACAGAAAACAACACAGGCAAAACAATATTTCTATCTCTTTTACTTCTATCCCTTCTGTCTCCCTCACTTATATAGCTTTTTCCACTCTGCCCTGCTCTCCTTCCCCACCTTCTCTTCTCAGACTTCGACACCAGGTCTTGCAGAAAGTTTAATCACAAAAAATCAATGCAAACAGTACATTATTTTCAGATTGAAGCGTAGGACTGACCGGAGCATTATGTAACTCTAAAAAGAGGCGTACAAAAAATTAGAACATCCACGCTGTCGACATTACGATTACTTGCATAACCTGAATTAAAAAAATATGTGCAATTTGTAGTCGTAATAAGATAATGGCTACGGTGCATGCAATGAGTAGTGATGATGATGATGACGATGATGATATTACTAATACAAAAGCGAATAATGATAATAACGATGATACGTAATAATAGTAATAAGAATAACAGCAAAAATAGTGATAGTACTAGTTGTGGTAGCAGTAGTAGTAGTAGTAGTAATAGTAGTAGTAGTACTAGTAGTAGTAGTAGTAGTAGTAGTAGTAGTAGTAGTAGTAGAAATAATAATAATAATAATAATAATAATAATAATAATAATAATAATAATAATAATAATAATAATAATAAAAATAATAATTGTTAAAAGCAACAACAACTCTCTCTCTCTCTCTCTCTCTCTCTCTCTCTCTCTCTCTCTCTCTCTCTCTCTCTCTCTCTCTCTCTCTCTCTCTCTCTCTCTCTCTCTCTCTCTCTTCCCCCCACCCCTGAACATATTTACACACACATTGGATTTCTTTTTTACCATAAATAACCTTTACCCTTTCAATTAGTTTCCCTTGTCTTTAATATTAGTAGCTCGTTTTCTCTCGTGTGTCCGATTTTTTAGTATTGTTTATCGAGACATCTGTGATTTCTTTCCGGTCTCCTGTCATAGTGTAAGGTCAAGGTTTGAGAAATGCAATCCCACATATCACTACACACCATGACTCCTCCACGCCCTCCTCCACCCCTTCACCCCTCCTCCCTCACACCCTAACCTTACCCTGTCACATTCCTCAGGACCCACACACTGTTGTAATGCATCCCATTTTCTTCTCATGTATGTATATTGCCTTCCTTTGCTTTTCCTCTCATCTTTCTCCCTCACACACTTTAATCTTATCCTATTACATTCTTTAACACTCACAAACTGATGTAATCTATCTTTTTTTCTCCCTCACGCTCGTTTGTGGTTATATTAATGTGCTTTTTATCACTTTCATTTTCATTTGCTCCTCATCTTCCTCCTTCACACGCTCTGATCTTCTCATATCACGTTCCTTAACACCAACAAACTACTGCAACTTTTTTTTTCCTCCAGCTCATTTGTGGTTATAATAATGCATCCCTCACCCTCCTTTTCATTTACTCAAGTTCCTAATTGCATCCTAACACTCCATCAAAGACTCATAAACTACTGTAATCTTTGTTTTTTTTTTCTTTCTCGTCACTTGTGGTTATATTAATGCATTCCTGTTATCTTTCATCAGTGCTTCTCTTTGGTCTCCCTCACCCCTCACCTTCCTCTATCAGACTTCCCTAAGACTCACGAAGCACATGAACCTGTCTCCTTTCCTCTCCTTTCTTCCTCACCAATAATGCATCCACAGTCTTATTCCTTATATGCTCTTCCCTCCCCTTCCTCTCAGTCACTCATAAATCACTGGACTTAACCCCTTTCTTTCTTTCTTTCTTTCTTCTTTCTGTCTAGTAATGCCCCTATATCACCTTCCTCCTTTTATGCTGCTCCACGCTCTCTATCTCTTCTATTCATTCCTGTGACCCGCCCAAGAGGTCAGAGTGTGAGGGTCAGCTCCTGGTCCCATTTGCTTTGCTTGTTCGCCTTGTCTACTCTCCTGAGGTCAGTCTGGCTTCTGTGTGTGTGTTTGTGTGTGTTGCTGGGGCTTCTCACTGTAGTAAATATAAACTTTTGGCTTTTTTTATGGTGTCTTGATTAGTTTTATTCGTTTTGTGCTGTGGAAATGTCAAGTGTGCTTAGTATTTTGTGTTTGTGGTTTTTGTATGCTTGTTTTTCCTTTTTTTTATGGTTGGCTGTAGGTGTTATTTTTTTTTAGTATTGTGTGGCTTGAAATACTTGTTTGTGTTGTAAAAATGTCAGCAAGTCGGCCTGGTATTTTGCATCCGTGCGTTCTCTTAGTGTTCTGTTCTCGAGCGTGTTGTAGATGCTGTAAGCCCATGTATCACCCACCCTAAATTACCCAAGTTGTAAGCAGATGAGGAAATGCAGGATGTATGTAGAGTTGCAGGTCAAGAAAACAAGGTAGCAAGTCAGCCACTAGGTTTAGAAATTATATGGCATTACTACATCTTGCTTGTTAAGGCATCGCTTAGGAAACAAATATCGAGGTTGCATGCGAGGGTGTGTCTGTTTCCGCGCGCGTGAGGCTCGAGGGAAACGTGGAGAAAAACAGAAGCTGGCTCCATATGGACACTCACTCGCCACTGGACTTGAAACACTCTTGGCTAATAATCGTGTTTTTTTTTTCTTCTTCTTCTTCTCTTTC
>NC_087182.1:1898754-1921254 GCF_035594125.1 Scylla paramamosain
TTTCGATTCACGTCAGTCTTCATTTGTTCATGCTTTATTTATTTATTTTTTCTCCATTTCTCAATTGTGATTTTTTGCTTCCGTTAGTCTGTTTCTGTTGCTGCCTTTCTGTTTTCTCACGGTCCGGATGCACACACACACACACACACACACACACACACACACACACACACACACACACACACACACACACACACACACACACACACACACACACACACACACACACACACACACACTCACACACACTTTCTCTCTCTCTCTCTCTCTCTCTCTCTCTCTCTCTCTCTCTCTCTCTCTCTCTCTCTCTCTCTCTCTCTCTCTCTCTCTCTCTCTCTCTCTGACCTATAATCACTCACGGCGCGGTCATTTCCTCGTCTGCCGGCACGCACCCACCTCTCCTCCAGTCACTTTCAAGCCGCCTAGTCTAAACAAGGCGTCACAGTCTCCTGATGTCTCTGCAGGGAAAACTTGTCACCTTTCATTAAGTTATACACGCCTCTGGGGGATTAAGAGAGTGAGGGAAAAAAAACTAGATATGCATTCAAGGAAAACAAGAATTAATATGGGAACTCGTGTAAGGTAACGGGAGGGGGAGGGAGGGGTTGGAAACTAGTAGACGTCTAAGGCTTGTCATGTGTTGGAAGTTATTGTATAGCTAGATTTGGGATCCTTGGTGGGAAAATATGAAGAAAATTAGGGCCTAGAAAATACAGTACAGAATATTTATATGTGTGTTGGACGAGACGAGTTTTTTTTCTTCTTTTTTTTTTACTGTTATTGAGAATTACAGCTCCAGTGCAAGAAATAACTAGAAAATGTATTAAGGAATATATTTTAATGTAGGACGATGGATTTTTTATGTATTATTCGTTTAAAAAAAACGAGGAAGTAATGAACTTAGAGAGAGAAAGTGATAAAAGTAGGAAATTTCTTTTTAAATGTTTTGTCAGTGGAATATATAATGAAATATATCTTAATGGCGCCTGAATTATAGCGGGAGACACTGACTTACATTAAAAAAGGACGCCATGTTTGAAGACAAGACCTGTTTTATGAAAGTAACAAGCTCCATGAATCGCTGTTCAGTATGCAACTAATGGGGTGAGGAGGGAATGGCGTGGTGTGATTCAGATTGCGTGACGTGAGAAGAACAAATGTTTTATTAATGACGTAGAAATGCTTTTATCCCAACTCCACTCAGAAAGATACACATGAGAATTCCCCTCAAAATAACTAGAATTATAATGTTTCCCCTTACAGAAGATGACCCTTGCATAGAAGACAATATGAGAAGGACTTAAATGACAAAAAAATATGTACAAAGTAGTATATATATATATATATATATATATATATATATATATATATATATATATATATATATATATATATATATATATATATATATATATATATATATATATCAAGCACTTATATCTTAATTATAAATTCACATGTCCAGAAATAACCTCTTTCCTTTATATAAAGAAGTGAATGAGAGAAGTAGAACACGAGTGGGTAAAAAAGATGTGCAGGAATAATATTTACATGATTAGATCTTATAGTTTGATACCAGATATGCATATCCAGAAATGACCTCTTTTCTCAACATACAGAAGTCAAATAGCGAAGTAGAACACGAACAGGAGATGCCGTAAAGACACTTGTTGAAAGAATGAGTTATCAAGACAGCGGAAAATTAGGTCCCTCTTCTTTACACACGGAAATAAAACACATTACACCATAACACAACGAACCAGCGAACTGATTACGTACACACGAGACAGAAATGCCATAAAGACACTTATAGAGATAGTGAATTAGCGAGACGGCAGAAAATCAAAATCATCCTGTTTTACATGCACAAATAAGACACAACTTCATAAAACAAACCAACAACATACGTACGAGATAAAAAAAAAAAAAAAAAAAACAGATAGAGAGGGAGTGAGTTAACGAGACGGCAGAAAAAGGCATTCAAAAATCAAATCACCCTCTTTTACACTCAGAAATAACACAGAAAACCCGTAAGACAAACCAATAACGTAAACGAGATAGGAACACCATTGAAAAGAACAGTGACGAGACATTCAGAGAGAAAGTAAGAAAAAAAAACACCTTTTAAACACAGAAACAAGAACAGAGAACCAGATAAGACGAACCAATAATGCATATATGAAATAGGAACCCCATAAAGTCTCATACATAGAGCCTGGGTTAGTGACGGGGCGGGAAGTGCGTCAGGAAACATGCGCCGCCCTTTCCCGGTTCATCACGACTTCCCGGGGTCACGTTAGACTGGCCGGGTCACGCTGGTCACTCTGGAAGTCAGTACTGCGGGGTGTGGCGCCTCTCTTGTTCGTGTGTGTGTGTGTGTAAATGTGTGCGTGTACTGGGGCTTGTTTTTATGTGTATTTTTCATTTGTTTATTCTTTTCTTAGTTGTTTATTTCTTTTATCTATTTATTTATTTTTTTTAATTTGATCTTTTTTCCGTTTCTGGCTTTGTTTCTCTTTATTTCTTCGGATTTTTTTCTTTTTTTTTTTTTTTTTTTTCTTTGCCTTGTCTTTTTTTTATTAGATATGTGTGTGTGTGTGTGTGTGTGTGTGTGTGTGTGTGTGTGTGTGTGTGTGTGTGTGTGTGTGTGTGTGTGTGTGTGTGTGTGTGTGTGTGTGTGTGTGTGTGTGTGTGTGTGTGTGTGTGTGTGTGTGTGTGTGTGTGTGTGTGATTTGTTGGTTGGTTGTATATGTTTCTGTCTGTTTTGATTCTCTCTCTCTCTCTCTCTCTCTCTCTCTCTCTCTCTCTCTCTCTCTCTCTCTCTCTCTCTCTCTCTCTCTCTCTCTCTCTCTGACATTTAGCAAAACACTCTGACCTCTGTGTTTCTGCGTTTTTCAATATTTGGCCTTAACTTTTTTTTCTTTAGCCTTCCCATGAACTATTTCAGATTGAGTTAAGCGCATATAAATAACTTACTTGGAATCAGGGAAGAAATCACTGAATATAATGTATTTTATGATCATTTTTTTCGTATGGCAGTCTCGTCCCTTTTATTTGTTATTTGTTGTCGATATTCTCAATTGAGGAATGAAGTTCAGTTGTTTGTGTGAGCCGATAAACTCGTTCAAATGCGCGTTTTATTATGACGCAATGCTCGGAGTTACAAACAAGCCTGAAAGTTTTGTTTGTTATTATTATTATCATTATTATTATTATTATTATTATTATTATTATTACAGTGCATCAGAGTTAGGAAAGGTTAGGTAACTGCACCGTCTTTTATTTTCCATGCAACCAGTTTTTCTTCACTTTCTTCCGAGCATTCAAATCCCTCCGTCAGTCAGGGGCGGGGAGGGGGAGGGGAAGTGTAAGGTAGCCAGTGGGGATCGAACCAACCTGCCTCCAGACTGGGAAGAAAAACTTGCCAACGCGCCATACTCTCCGTCACGTCTGGAATACTGGACTTGTAGAAAAAATGTTCCTTCCTTTTACTTTCTTTCTCTAATTGATTTATAGATTGTCACTCAATGATGTAGATCTTTTTTTTTTTTAATCATCCATGGAGAGAAAAGTGTTCCTTCTTTTCTTTCTCTATTGGGTTTGTAGATTGTCAACTTGTGAGAAAGAAAAAGTTGCTTCCTTTTCTCCTCTTGACTTACGGAAGAAAAGTTTGTTCCTTCTACTACCGAGCATGTAGATTTTGTTTGTTTTTCCGTTCAAGGTTGAGAGAAATTTCTTTTTTGTCTGACAAGAAGGAAGAAAAAAAAATGTTCCTTTTTCTACTCCTGGATTTGTAGATTTTTTGTCACCAAGGGAGAGAATCTTCTTTTTTATCACTGAACATGTAGATTAGTTTTTTTTTTTATTTAACAAGGAAAAAACCGCATATTTCTCTCTTTCTTTTACTTGTGTACACTTTTCACACACGCAAACGAAGAAAAAACACTACTTCTTTTGCTTCTGGACTCGTAGACATTTTTTCCTCACTGCCAGGAAGTAAAAAACGGAAAAAAAAACAGGAATTCCTTGAGTCTTTTGCTACGTGGTCAGAAAAAAATAAAAATAAAATAGCCATGGAATTAATCATAAAAAAAACAGCCAGAAGGAAGGTACGAGGGCGGAAGTGTCTGACGGCGAGGCTGGGACACTTTCCCATCCTGCAGGTGTTAGTCATTATACCTTAAGCTTCTCACAGGTAAACTTCCCTTATGAACGTTCCTCTCGCAAGATCTCCCCAGGTATTCCCCCATTGATAGGTTACGTTATGTCAGGTAAGGTTATGTTACTCGAGGTGAGGTGAGGTCAGGTTGAAGTGAAGTTTGATGAGGTGTGAAGTAAGGTGGAATGAGAATAAGTGATGTAATATTAGACTAGATTTGGTTAGGTTAGGTTAGGCTAGATTAGTTAAGGAGGGTTGTAAGTATCCCATCTACGTACAAAACTTGCTTATTGGTTAAGGAATACAAGAGATACAAGAATATATACAGTTTAACGTAAGTATAGCCATATTTTATAACCTCTCTTAAGGTTAGGTTAGGTTAGGGAAAGTTAGGTTAAGTTTAGTTGGGTTAAGCAAGGTTAGGCTAGTTTAGGTTTAGGTTGGGTTTGTCTGGGTTAAGTTAGGTAAGGTTTTGTTAGGTTAGGTAAGGTATGGTTAAGTTACTCTAGTTTGGTGTAGATTAGGTAAAGTTAGATTAAGTCAGGTTAGGTTGGGTTAGATTAGATTAAGTCAGGTCAGGTTAGGTTAGATTAGGTTAGGTTAGTTTACATTATGATAGGTAAGGTGAGGTTAGTTAAGGGGATTTACCATGGGAATAATATTATTTTGAAGACGACTTTCTTGATATGAATTATGTTTTGAGGAAGATTTTCATGGCGGCATCTTCGTGAGTGGAATAAACCTGGGTGGCATAAACAGTGAAGAGTGTCAGTCGGGTCTCCTTGCCTCACTGGGTACCTGTGTCTTACCTTGTCTTACCTGGTCATTTTGCGTGAGTGTCGTGGGAACGCTTGCTTTCACCCTAGAAACAAAGGATGGTGGTTGTGTTCAGGTTATGTTCAGGTTATGTTCAGGTCGTGTTCATGTTGTATTCAGTGTTCACAGTAAACTTTGCAAATCAATGAAATAAAGAACAGATACACAACATTCACTGCATTTGTTTGATGTTTTGTTCAGGTTGTTCAGGTTGTGTTCATATTGTATTCAGTGTTCACAATAAACTCTGCAAATCAATGAAATAAAGAATAGATACACAACATTCACTGCATTTGTATGACTGACTTGCCTTGATGGACAAATTATTGAGGTCAAATAATTATGAAGGATGACAAATGTGATAAATCGTCAAGCAAAGAAAAAGTATCGATAATATCCTTGAGGTTCTTTTTTACTCTTTTTTTAGTCCTGCAATTAAACATTTTTTTGTGTTTTGTATACGTGTGTGTGTGTGTGTGAGTGCGTGTGTTGGTGCGAGGTTGTCTATGCCTATGTGATGCCCGTCGCCCTTGAACGCAAAGTAAAAGTGATCACCCGCACGCCCTCCTTCGTTTCCTCGTGGCGATAAAGAAAATGAATACAGAAAATTGTACAAGATAAATAATCAACATTTTTTTTATACGAGACTTGCTGACGTACTGATGCTGGAGTGACCTAGGAGTCTTTTATGTTTTTCTTTTTTTTCTTTTTTTTTTTTTTTTGTCACCTGTACCTTCAGAAAAAAAAATACAAAAAAATATAACATATCAGAGGAGGTACATCGATATTTTTTTTATTTCGTTTTTACATGATGCCCACGCCTTCTCCTTTTATGTGCGCCTCAAAAGCTAAGCACTTGGCATTACTGGAGACACGCACGCCGCAGATCAGATAGCGAGAACGGTTCTTGGCGGAAAACGCGTAGAGAGAGAGAGAGAGAGAGAGAGAGAGAGAGAGAGAGAGAGAGAGAGAGAGAGAGAGAGAGAGAGAGAGAGGGGCACGTACAGTTACACATACCCTCCTTTTCACACAGTTTTTTACCTCCCACGACGGCAAGGACGAGGACCGCGAGGAAATGTCATGAGAGCAGATAAGGGTTTTCTCCGCCAATTTCTTCCTTAGACCGTGGAGAGTTAAGCATTTCGACTAATAAAGAATGCAAGATGTATGTTACGTATTCCTTCCAAGTGAGGGAATGGCATGAGAGCAGATTAGGCTTTGCTTGGTGAGTTTCTGACTTAGACTATGAAGAGTTGAACATTTTATCTAATATAGGACTTTATAGATATTATGTTGGATTACGTAATATAAATCATCCTATCTAAAAGTGAAAATGTCATGATAAGAGTTTCCTCGACGAATCTCTTCCTTAGAATATGAATAATTAAACATTTTCTCTAATATAAGACGTAAGAAATTAAATGTTAGAGTATGTAATATAAACATCCTATCTAAGCAACTACCTATATATACTTTCAATGTCTTCAAAATTATGGATCTGATTAAAAATTCTTGTGTCTCTGAAGAAAACGTATCATTTGGACAGTCAGGGAACAAGGTTTTAAATAATAGCCTACCCAAACGTCGAGAGATTTATCCATGCTTATTTTGTACAGAGAGATAAACCAATTTGAGATCTAGTCTATGCTTTTCGGATCACCCATTATGTCAGATTAATTAGGTGGGTTTTAATAAGTAGCCGTCTGAGTTCTAATGATAAGACACTCTTTTTTCATTTTTTTTTATTTAGTGAATAATTCTATATGATTTTACTGAGAATATAACCACAACCACTAATTGTTTTGAAAGACTCGATCATTTCCTTTGCTCTCACTGGTATCTTTTAAATCATGCTCTGTGTTTGAACCAGATCGTTTTATTGATTTAATTGGTTAATGGAATGATGTATTTTATCATTCCCTATCAATAATTTGCATGATCGTTATATTTAAGCTATCACGACTATATTATCCTCAAATCATCAGCTATTTATATTATTCAGATGGCGAAGCACTTTTATTTTCGTAGTTTTTGGTTATTGTGACTCACAGAAGGATTGACAGTCTTATAATATCACGTAGCTGCATTTTTCTAATTTTCCGTTTTCTGTTTTTGGTGTCATCATTCAGGGGGTGACTGCATGACTGACAGTTGCAGAAATGATCCGCTGTTGTGCGTTTCATGTCTTAAGATGATTATACCTTTCGGGAGAGGGGGGAAAGAGAGAGAGAGAGAGAGAGAGAGAGAGAGAGAGAGAGAGAGAGAGAGAGAGAGAGAGAGAGAGAGAGAGAGAGAGAGAGAGAGGTGATGTAATAAAGTGCTGCAGTTGACATCACCATCACCTCAAGAAACAACATTCACCATGAGCAAGCGTCCTTCTCTCCTCTCTCTCTATCTCCTTTCTTTCCTCCATCCTCCTCCCCCTCTCTATCTCTCTCTCGCCCTCGCACTCTCACCATCCTCCTTTTCGATTTTACTGCAACTAATCCTGCCCTCTTCTCTGCCGCTGTTTTTTGCCTCTCTCTCATGACTACCTTTCTCCCTGTCAGTGCCTTTCACATTTTTCCCCCACTGATACACTCAAGCTTATTAGAACAACTGCAGGCCGAGGTTACACGAGGACTGCCTTAAGTTGAGCTGATGTTTTCTGCTTTGATTTAGAGGTAATCTGTTTATGCCCGATCTTTTATTTATTTATTTTTTGTATGTATTTTTTTATTTTTTATTCATAGTGTGGTGCGGTTTGTTTTTAGTGTTTTAAAGGAAGGATGTACGTAAATAGAGGGTTGGATTATTGTTGATATGTAAGTAAAGCACTGGTTGTTACATGGATAGATAGATAGATAGATAGATTGATTGATTGATTGATTGAGAGATAGGTATATAATTAAATAGATGTAGTGATCGATGAATTAATATTTTTTTAATGATTTACAGTTGATGGGATACAACTGTAAATAAGAAAAATAGATAAAAGTGCTAGTAATATTCTCATAACTGAAATTCATAAAACTTTCTCTCTCTCTCTCTGTCTGTCTTTTCTCACGCACACACGCACGCACTTTAACAATGATAAAATGCCTATTGTTAGTAAATAATTATACGCTGTGGCCATAAATAAATCATATTTTGTATTACGTAAAGAGAGAGAGAGAGAGAGAGAGAGAGAGAGAGAGAGAGAGAGAGAGAGAGAGAGAGAGAGAGAGAGAGAGAGAGAGACCACACACTCTTAATCATAATTGACAATGATTTGCTCTTTCAAGCCTCGACTCACATAGTCACAAAAGTAGAGAGGAAATCCGAGCTAGAATTGAACACAGATGCGAGAAAGAAAGTAACGCGAAGGACAAAGGTTAAATGAAGGTCTTCTTATTCCCGTTTTCTTTTTTTCCCCCATCCAGTTTTTCATCTCGGGTTTGCTTTCATGAGGGGGTGACTCAAGTACAAATATTAATGTTGTATAATGACCGACTTTGTAATCTTTAACTTTCCGGCTTTTATTTTCATTTTATTTCATTGGCTTTACTTTTATGGAAGGTGAGGAGAATTTTTTTTTTTTTTTTTTTTTTTTGCACATGGTGGTTAAGTGGATACAGAACTGTCACTGGATCTTCTTCTCTTCTGCTTGTGGGCCAGGAAGATTATTAGTTTTTATTATCTCTCTCTCTCTCTCTCTCTCTCTCTCTCTCTCTCTCTCTCTCTCTCTCTCTCTCTCTCTCTCTCTCTCTCTCTCTCTCTCTCTCTCTCTCTCTCTCTCTCTCTCTCTCTCTCTCTCTCTCTCTCTCTCTGTGTGTGTGTGTGTGTGTGTGTAAAGGGTTAGTGATTCTCCCATTAGCTTTCCTACTTTCATTAGGCCACAAGTGTACGCTTTCATGCGCACACACACACACACACACACACACACACACACACACACACACACACACACACACACACACACACACACACACACACACACACACACACACACACACACACACACACACACACACACACACACACACTCAATTGATAATAAATATCTTACTGGATATATGTAAGTGAATGTAAACAGGACACAATGGAAAGGAAAGGAATGGGAGAAGGTGGAGGAAGAGGAGGAGGAGGAGGAGGAGAAGAAGGAGGAGGAGAAGGAGAGGGAGAAGGAAAAGGAAGAGCAGGAAGAAGAACAAGAGAGAAACATGAGTAGAATTTGAAAGACGAAGAGGAGGAAAAGAAGAAGAAGAAAAGGAACAACAACAACAACAACAACAACAACAACAACAACAACAACAACAACAACAACAACAACAACAACAAAGACGATAATGATGATGATAAGCAAGATGACAAGGGAGAGCAAGAAGAAGAGGAGGAGGAGGAGGAGGAGGAGGGATGCGAGGCAGGAAAGTAACGCCCTTTCATCGTCACGCTTCTTTCCTCCTCCTCCCTTCCCTCCATCCCTCTCACTCCTCCCCTCTTCCCCTTCCCTTCTTCCCCCCTTCCTCCTTCCCTCCCTCTTCCTCTCCCTAGGAACTGAAAGGAAAAGTGGTCAAGCGAGATCATTGAGACAAGAGAGAGAGAGAGAGAGACAGAGAGAGAGAGAGAGAGAGAGAGAGAGAGAGAGAGAGAGAGAGAGAGAGAGAGAGAGAGAGAGAGAGAGAGAGAGAGAGAGAGAGAGAGATACCTAAACCTCAGCTCTAAATGTAAAAAAAAAAAAAAAAGAATATAAGGAATCCGAACCAAATTCATGAATTCACACCTGGTGCAATAAGGAAGGTGTCCAGGTGAGGCTTAGGCAGGTGACGGGATGCAGGTAAAGGTGATTTCCTCTCCTCTCTTACCTATGACGTCAAGAGGCCACTGGGCGAGGAGTAGCGCTGATGGGTTGTGTCTTTTGTTGTTGCTGCCTCGCTTACCTGTGCATGTTGTTGTTGTTGTTGTGGTGGTGGTGGTGGTGGTGGTGGTGGTGGTGATACATTTTTTTCCATTCTTTTTCCTTTGTACATTTTTTTTTCTTCGATTATTCTTTATGCTTCATGTTAATTTTATTGGTACGTTTATAATTTAATTCAAATGTTATTGCATATTCATTTATTACTGGCGATATTTCCATTTTCGTAATCAAGCTTCTCTCTCTCTCTCTCTCTCTCTCTCTCTCTCTCTCTCTCTCTCTCTCTCTCTCTCTCTCTCTCTCTCTCTCTCTCTCTCTCTCTGTGCGTGTGCGTGTGCGTGTGTGTGTGTGTGTGTGTGTGTGTGTGTGTGTGTGTGTGTGTGTGTGTGTGTGTGTGTGTGTGTGTGTGTGTGTGTGTGTGTGTGTGGCTGGGTGGGTGCAGTGTACTGACCTGTGTTTACGTGTGTGCTCGTAAACACTCGTAATTTCTCGGGCATTGGTCTGACTAACTGATGCAAGCAACCCTCCTTTGCCTCACAGAGCAGGTCACTCCCCAGCTCAAGGAGAGGAGGTGGTGCATGAGTTACGACTGATAAACATCCTCTATCGTTGCTCTGTGGCCATTCATAACCTCAATTTGATTCCGCGCCGTGCAATATGACCTGCAATACGACCTGAAATTTACACCAGAGTTCGAAAAATTGCCATATAAACCAACCACGTCTCAACATTCCCTCGCCTTGTGATGAACGAGACGGACACTCATAGTAAATTCAAGGAGGACAATGTGCTTCTCATCCCTCACTTTTTTTTTTTTTCCCCTATCAGATGATCATGTTTTGCGCACGTGTTTGTCAGATGTTTGGTGTCATTCTAAACCAACGTGTGGGGAAGACGATACACTTTTTCCCTTTTCAAGATCGATAGGTGGTCAGTGGCGTCTTCCAGCATGACTTGTCTTTCGTGCCTCGCCACTCGGAGGAAGACAAAAAGTGGAGCAAAAACATATGTGTAGGTCCTCCTTAACTGGATTGTAGCAGAAGCTCGATGAGTGGATCAGTCACCTTCCACTCACCCACTCACCCACTCACTTAATGCATGCAGCTCCCGACTAGTTTTCTTTCTCTAGATTTCGGGTTTTCGTCACACGACTGGTGGGGTGAGGGTGGCAATAGACAGGCGGTCAGTGGCTCATGTTACTTTGCTCTTTCTTGTCATTCCTGTTTACGTGTTTACAGGGAAGTGAGTCTTAGTGTAGGAAGATGTGGTCGTGTAGGGATGATAAGGAAAGTGTTTTGAGACTTGTTCTATTCCTTGTCGTTGTTGTTTACATCTTTACATGGAAATGAGTCTTAGTGTAGGAAGATGAGGTCGTGTAGGGATGATGTGCAAAGTGTTATTGGAGCTGTTCTGTTACTCTTACTTTCCTTCTTGTTGTTGTTCATATCTTTACAGTGAGTGTTAACTAGTGCAGGAAGATGTGACCGTGTAAGATGATACTCCAAGCATTATGGGGACAATTTCCTTAACGCAGATGAGTGTAAAGGTAATTAACTCACCAACTAGTCACTGTGAATATGTGCAGATGGTTTAATAAAGAAAGTACACTCAGCGTCTTTACATACAAGAAGCGAAAGGGAATTACATGTACCCACTCGTTGGAATATTTGCACACGTACACCACACACTGGACAAATAGTTACTGAGGCTTGACAGAGCAAAGAGAAGGCATGTATCAGAGCCTTCCCTTAAGGAGAACACGTGTTAATGAGGCAGTATAGCACATAAGCCTTCCCACTGTCTCGTCACTGCGACCTATTTTGTTTGTTGACATTGATTCATGTAGCCACAGACGCTGCAAGGACGCTACTCGCCTCTCGGTGGTGGTGGTGGTGGTGGTGGTGGTGGCGATGGCGAAAGAGTTACCGGCCTCAATATTTGTGTTTTTCTCCTCTTATTCCGTGGCTTTCTCCGTGCCTTCGTACTTATCAATTTTGGTTCGTGCAGGCAGGCAGGGTGGGTAAAATTCGTGCAGTTAATCTCTCTCTCTCTCTCTCTCTCTCTCTCTCTCTCTCTCTCTCTCTCTCTCTCTCTCTCTCTCTCTCTCTCTCTCTCTCTCTCTCTCTCTCTCTCTCTCTCTCTCTCTCTCTCTCTCTCTCTCTCTCTCTCTCTTCCTATTAGCGCCATGTGACTTTTTTTTTTTTTTGCTGCGACAAGATCAGAATCCTCTCTCTCTCTCTCTCTCTCTCTCTCTCTCTCTCTCTCTCTCTCTCTCTCTCTCTCTCTCTCTCTCTCTCTCTCTCTCTCTCTCTCTCTCTCTCTCTTTTTTCTCTTTCTCTCTCTGCTTGCCTGCTTGCCTGCTGGAGAGGGGCGTGGTGCTCGTGGAGTGGAGAAGGTCAGGGGGACACACCTGGGTAAGTTTTTCTCACTTGGCTCTGCTGTCCTAATCTGACCCGCCCTGACTCACCCCCTCCACACCCCGCCCTGCCCTGCCCTGCCTCTTCTCTCCCTTCTTAAAAGTTTCTCACAACGATGGCCTACGTAGAATAATAACTAGTTACTCTTACGTCCCCTGCTGGTACTGATGATAATGGCAATGATAATGAGAGAGGAGGAAAAGGAAATCAAGTCTTGCATACAGATATTTAAAGGAAAAATCATTAAAGAGAGAAACAAGACCCTTTAAATTCTCCTTCACCAGCAGTCACTTGTAATGCAGTCGAGCCTAATTTTTGACGCTCCTTTAATAGAAAACGAGAAGGAGTGTTTGGTCGGGCGAGGCAAATTCCACCTTTTGTTGTCCAGACGTGCCCGCCAGATCTCTTTTTCCCGAAGTGTCAATACGTGGAGTGGCCTCTCTATCGGTCTCTGTCCACTAATTTGGGCTTCCCGTCATTCTGTGGCCTTGCTGGGGTGGTTGTGGTGGTGAGGGTGTCCTGTGGTGCGTGTGGCATGGTGGTGGTGGTGCTAGGAGTGGTCATAAAGGAAGGTGTTTGTGGTGACTTTGTATTCCGAGTCGTGCTTGTCAATGTTGTGTAAATGTTTGAGTTGTATTGTGTCACTTTTGGTAGTCTAAACAAGTTCACATGTGTGTGTATAATGACGCGTGCGCACACACACACACACACACACACACACACACACACACACACACACACATGCAGAACAAACAAAACCACAAATGGACAGGAGCAGGATCAAAAGAAAACGAAGGAAAACTTCTGATCATGTTACGTTATGACTCTCTCTCTCTCTCTCTCTCTCTCTCTCTCTCTCTCTCTCTCTCTCTCTCTCTCTCTCTCTCTCTCTCTCTCTCTCTCTCTCTCTCTCTCTCTCAAAATAATTGTGAAATAGCCGGTCATCGACTCTACTTTCGCCCGCTAATCATGCAAGTATTGCGGGACTGTGGATGATCTGGGAGGCACGCGGCGCTAACCCTTCCTGAGCTAACCTTTGGGGAGCTAAATTCAGAACGTAAGCTTTCCTGCGCCTTGCCTCTGTGCTCTACTCTGCTTCCTTGGCCTTTGAACCTGCGTTGGGCGGGAAATCCTTACTCTGGGACACTGCAAATTTTGACATCCGGGTTATCACGATTTATATTCAGTTTTGTCACTCGTCTATGCATCTGTCAGTCCATTAAGGAGAGGAATAGATGTATCTCTCCACTTCCCTTTCTTGTAGTCGAGCTGAGGTTTGTAGGTTAGAGAGTTCAAGTAGTAAACGTTGACCCAAGAAGAAATGTTAAACTTATCTTGACATGATGATGCAAATGACAGTGAAGGTGAAATTTACTCCTTAGATAGTGATTTAAAGACACTGCAGGTGATGTTTAGGTAACTGGCATGTTTAAAATATTGTTTCCTGCCTGAGTGTTGATGATTTGAGGCTGAGGGCGAGTGAAGAAACATGCAAACAGTACAGACGTGAAGCAGGCAGACAGACAGACACACGCGCCAAGGCTCAGGACAGGTGAGGACAGGTAGAGGACGAGGCACCTTTGTGTATTGACAGACGACCTTCATGTTACTTCATCTTGCTGAGACACGACCTTTATACACACACACACACACACACACACACACACACACACACACACACACACACACACACACACACACACACACACACACACACACACACACACACACACACACACACACACACACACATGATCGAATAGCTGTGATTATGACGTGTTTAATTCTGGTTCCTAAATGTCAGGTATTTGCATGATGATGAGTTATTCATATCATGTAATGTTGATTTTTTTATATTTTTTATGTCTTAATCTGTTAATTACCGTCACTCTCTTGACAATGGAAAATAAGTTATTGCATATTATCTTTGTTATTTATTGGGGTACTTTTTGTATTGTTTTGCTTGACTTGATTTGAGTGTCATGTTTCAAATTTCTATTAACTTTTGTATCACATTTATTTTGCCTTCCCTTGCATATTTATAGAGAAGAAAGTGTCTATCCTTGCTCCCTCGTGACGAATCAATGTGGCGGCCCCAAACCAGGCTTTTATTTTCTTATTTCCTCCTTCCTTCTTCCTCTTTAGTTTAAAACTCTAACATTGTTTTCTTTCTTGATTTGTTCCCATTTCTTAATTGTTTCTTCACTTCACTGGCTATTTTTTGTGTTAGTGTGTCAAGCAATCGTGTTTTTGTTGATATACTTCTAATTGTAAAATGAAACACAAACGTTATTAATAATCATTGTAAATAAATAACTTTTTTTTTTTTACAAATTCGATGAAGCAATAAGAACGAAATGATAAAGGTAATGTTTATAATCCTAATAACTATAATAACAGTAATTATGATAAGGAAGCTAACTAGCATATCAAATAACTACCCAAAAATTATATTGGCAATGATAATAATGCTAACAATGATTATAATGATAAGCCGTCTAAATAATCTATCAAGTAATTACCCAGAAATTATATTGGGAATGATAATAGTAATAACAAGAGTAATATTAATAAGATATCCGAATAATCTATCAAGTATTAAATCATATTGGTAATAATGATAATGGTAATACTGATAACAATTCTGAGGCATCTAACTAATCAATCAAGTGGCTGAACAGAAAATACCTGATCACCTTTCTCGTTGTGCTCTAATTCTTTTCTGTTTCATTCCAGGTGAGAAAAAGAGGACTGAAAGGTGGAGGCGGAAGGTGACAGGTGAGTGGAGACGTTGATTACCTCATTACTCCAATTCCGTGTTGCCTGCTAGGTAAATATATATATAACTTTATTCTCGGACGTCAAGGGTTATTAGAAAAATGTACATGAATATTCAGTTTTATAGTCCACTTCATGTCATAACCTTGCTGCGTGTCCGGTTTTATCATTGTTACCTCATCCATGTAAACTGATTCAGGTTATTAAGTTATCTAATTTGCTGCTGTTCTTTTAAGGTTTTGTACACTGAGGTGATGCATATGATTATCTGATTATTTTGATGGATGACTAAGCTTTCTCAGTCACCAGTCGTCCAGTAGAAAACTATAATGTAAAGAATATATTAGCAATGACGAAATGCTTGATATCTGGGCAGGAGTGAAGGGGGATGTGTGTGGTGATGGGGCATGTGAAGGGGGGTGTATGAATCAGGGCGTGGAACAAAAAAACAAAAACAAAAGTCAGTCTTCTCGGTACCGCAAGGAAGGGAGAGGGAAGAAAAGAAGAAAATATATAAATATGTAACCCCTTTAGTTTCGTGATCAAAGTCCTCGCCGCGCATCTTGTGGCCAACTTTCCTCTTGTTTCATGGCCAGCTGGTGTGTGCTTCCTAATTCCTGACATGTTGTATATTAATTGTACTTACATTATCACAAATATGATACGAAAGATTTATTTTTTTACTCTTTTCCTTGGTTCTTTCTTTAATTATTTGTTTTCCCTTTTTTTTTTTTTTGGCCATTATACGAAAGGTCAATTCATTTAACTTCTTTCTTCTTTCTCTTATTTTTTCTTTTTTTATTATATTTTTCCTTGCCGCAAAAATTCAAGTTCACAGTTTCTGACGGTTATAGAATAGTCACCCATAAAAGCAGCTGGCGTTTTCTCTTACATTCCTGTTTTCTTTAATCTTTTTAGACGCAGAACTAAAGAAAGAAAACGGTATCTCGCAATCGTATTATTCAACGTAAAACACACTTTGTATATATTAAACAAATAAGTGGAACATAAAAAAACTCCGATTAATTTACAGAATCACATTCGTCTAACTATAGATATTTTTTTTTTCTTTTTTCGGTAAATAAAATCATATTCCATTAATCTATTACTACTCTCCCATATTTTCCTGCTAGGGCTAATAAAATTTGCCTGCCATGTATAACGACCGATCGCCCACAGCCTCCTGAGTGACTAAAGCATACCAAAACCTGCAGGAATTATATATATATATATAACACCAAGGTACTGTACACATTATTACCAGGATAATTGCTTCGTGTACTAGATTGAGGCGATGGACCTTGACGAGAGAAAAAGTAATGTTTTTTGGATGAACAAATCTGATGAGGATTTATAAATGACTTCAATCAAATCAATGTACCTGCCTTATGTATCAAGCTCCTACGCGAGGGAAATACCCTGTTCATCTTGTTTTACATATAGTAATGTAATAGTGATATAAATAGGGGTTATTTACTCACACAGTCAAAGCTTTCCTTTAATTTAAAATCCGTGCAAACCTATGGATTATATGATACAAATTGCCTCTACTTGCATACTGGTAACAAATGCATGTCTAGATTCGGGAAATTTCAACGCAGATCAGATACCAACCCAACACTGCCAGTTGTGGAGATTTCAACGCAGATCAGACAAGAGACCAATACCAAAATTTACTTGCATACGAGTAAAAAATTCCCATCAAATATAAGAATTTTCAACACAAATCAGATACCAATCCAACACTGCCAGGAGATTTCAACGCAAAAAAGATACAAATCCAAGTATCTTTGGAGATTTCAACAAAGAGTAGATACAAACCCAATTCTCCCGGCAAAGCTTTCAACGCTCAGTGCAAGCAGTCACAGATATAGAGCAATGACCGTAGACACACACAAAGGCGAGAAGAGGATGATGGCCTGGTGAACTGATTACTGGCATTAATGTTGGTCTTCTAAGCGAGTATTTTTTTCATATATCAGGGGAAGAATACTGCGAGTTGTTTTGGGATCAACAATGATACATTTTCTCCAGATAACGTGTGTGTGTGTGTGTGTGTGTGTGTGTGTGGTAGGGGGAAGTGGGAGAGGGAGTGCAGTGGCTGTGCATGTGACGGTGTGTGTGTGAGAATGTGCGTGTGCATGTACACGTATTAATATTATTCCTTTCAGTAATACAAAATTCTTCTTCCTTCTTTCTTTCTTTCTTTCTTTCTTTCTTTCTTTCTTTCTTTCTTTTTAAGAGTCTCTTGCACATTCCATTCTATCCCTCACAATAATCTTCACCTCTTCTCTCCTCCTCTCCTCTCCTCTCCTCTCCTCTCCTCTCCTCTCCTCCTCTTCCCCCTCCTTGCGGGTCATTAAGGGCGTCAGTCATTGCGATACATTGTTCACCATCTGTTATTTGCGCCGCCTGCCCTCTCCTATCTGCTCAATTAAGGCTGTGCAGAATATTACGGTTCCTGCCTCTTGAACTGTTATGTGTGTGTGTGTGTGTGTGTGTGTGTGTGTGTGTGTGTGTGTGCTTTTTTTTATTAATTCTGTTTTATTAATTTTATTTTATTAATTCTTATTTTTTTCTTATGTGGCAGGTATTGTAGTTTTATTTGCACAATTGACAGAAATGTGCTTTAATTATGTGTTAGTTTCTTTATTATTCATTCGTATATTTTTGTTACTTGTGTATTTTGCAGTATGTATTTCGTCATTTGGTCAATAAACTTACTAAACTAACTCTATGTGTGTGTGTGTGTGTGTGTGTGTGTGTGTGTGTGTGTGTGTGTGTGTGTGTGTGTGTTTGTGCATTCAAAATATCTTTCAAGTTTTACATGCTTTGTAATGAGTAACTTTTTCGCTTTCTATTGTATATTAATCAAGATAGAACGAGTGAGGTTATTTTTAATGTCATCTATTATGTCAGTGAGGAGTGAGAACGGAGGCGAGGCGACGCAACGCAGGCATGCCAGAGTGACAGGTGGTGAATGAGTGCCGTTGTGGTGGTGATGATGGTGATGGTGGTGGTGGTGAACGGTGATGTCAGTAACTCCGCCTCATTTCTCTCTTCGCTGCTCCGTATAAAGTTTGTTCTTCTTTATTCATGGTGCGTAATACAGGTGAAGGACTTGGCTTCCTACGTTTGTCTCTTCTTTATGTTCACTTATGTGCTTTTTGCTCCTCTGCGTCTGTCTGTCTGTCTTACTTTTCTTCTTTGTATTTGTGTTTGTGTGTCACTTTTATCTTTTTTTTTCTGTTTCCTTCTCTATCTTTATTCGTACATGTGCTTGTGTAAATAGGTGGATTTTTTTCAGGGTATTATTTTAGCAACTGTTGATTAATATTGACAACGTAGTGGATTAAGAAACTGCTTATAAGAATTGAAACATATATCATCGATAGGTACAATAAAATATGTAGTAGTAATTGTAGGTGCTGTTGCTGTTGTTGTTGTTATTGTTGCTGTAATAGTTGCTGTTGCCGTAAGTCTTCTTGTTACTCATCACCATCACCATCGTAACATCCATGTGCTTGTGGTATCGTCCAGAATAACATCTTACATCTCTTTCAAAACAAACCAGTTCTTGCGTGGCGATGATACAAACGTGTCATCATTAACAGCGAACGTACCTGCCTTGTACCTGACTGCACCTGTCGAGGCTTGGAGGTGGACAGGAGGTACGTAAAAATAAACCAGTGTAGCTATCGTACCCTTATATCATGTCCATAAATATCACTGGCAAAAAAAAGGCCGAAGAAAGTATCCAGACCTGAATTGAGGTCAGTATTTGCTGTGGACGAGAATAAGCAGGCTGAGAGAGGGAGAGAGGGAGAGAGAGAGAGAGAGAGAGAGAGAGAGAGAGAGAGAGAGAGAGAGAGAGAGAGAGAGAGGTAGTTAGTTTAGTATTTTCTTACCGTTTTCTTCATTCTGTCTCGTGGGAACTTCACTAAAACATTGATTTATTTTATATGTCCCTCTATTTTTCCTTCAAGTGTGGATATTTTTCCCTTGTTGCTTCCAGAACATGACTTTACTGAATGACTTTTTTTTTCCCCCTCCTTGCGCACGGCAGCTGTTTCCTCCATTACTCAGTGGGAGGAAAAAGTTATGGTATCTCGTTAAGTGTGCGTCGTGGGAGTGTATCTATGGGAGTTTGCTTTCTTTCCCATCCTCGTCATAAGTCGTCAACACTGTCCATGTGGGAACCGAACGCTGTCTATAACACCTATACACTGATACAAAAGTTCTCTCTCTCTCTCTCTCTCTCTCTCTCTCTCTCTCTCTCTCTCTCTCTCGTGCTAAAGATTAATTTCTCCTGGTTTTTTCTTTCTTTTCCTTCTCATTAGCAGCCGTCATAAGTGTGGCGAGGGTAGAGTACTGGAAAGTTTTTGTAGTGTCTCCAGGGTGTGCGAGAAAGTGACTGGCGTTGGTTAAGTTATTTACTTGTGTTTTTACTTTTACTGCTTCTACAACAACGACAACAATAACTACTACTACTACAACTGCTACTATTACTACTACTACTACTACTACTACTACTACTACTACTACTACTACTACTACTACTACTACTACTACTACTAAATTAAAATAATGATAATAAAATAATGTAGTAGCAACAGTAGTAGTAGTAGTAGTAGTAGCAGCAGCGGCAGCAGCAGCTGACTCAGTAGCACCTGCGATCGTATCTCTTGAAATGCAAACTAACTTTGCCAAATTTAAGTCTCTACCTGACACAAAGGACAGACAGTGAAAGCACCCGGAGAATATCACACAAACCAGGCAGTAGTAGCTGTTGAAAGGGAGAAGCACGTGGTAATGGGTTTGGTTCGGTCCGTTTATGAAGGTGAGGCGAGGGAGAGAAAGACGGCAACGCTGACTCGCTGCTTTATGGAGGTGGCTGTCAGTTACTCCCGCTCCGGCAGCCGAGATGGAGCCCTCCCTTCGCTCCCGCCCACCGTGGCTTCTCCCTCTGCGTTAGACATTCTCTGGGATCTGTTTAAACCAAGGATAATACTCAAGAGGATATAGTGACTCGCAAGGAGAGATACTGACTTGTTCGTGACGCGTTTGTATTGTGATGACCTTGGATGTGCTCCACTGCCCTGATAACCCCATGACATGTGACCTGAAAGTGTGCGAGTGTGTGCTTGGATTGGTATTTACACTGCAGGTGTCAGTAGTAGTGAGGGAGTGAAGGTGCATCGTGTACACTTCAAGACAGTAATGGTACCGTAGATATCAACCTTGCCTCCGTGATTTACCTGTCAGTGTCACGTGGTTTCGCTTCGATAGATATTCTGAGTTGCTCCTCTTCTATGTGTGCCGCGGTGTGGGGAGACGCAGATTCACCTGTAATGTGCTTTTGGTCAAGGCCGAGGACGACAAATAGAGCGTGACTCCTCAGAGACGCTTCCCAAGGCTGAGGGAAGGTGCATGGAGGACCTGCACGCGAGCCTGACGCAGCCCAGAGTGTCGAGATGGTGTACGGCGGGGCGTATTCAAGTTCCCCAGCTGACACTGGTGGAGGGTATTTCCTACACATAATGGGGTTCGGCAAAGGCGTCGGGAACGGTGACTCCATGGACAAAATGACACCAAAGCGCATCCTCACACCCTTCACGCCGCCTCTTAAGCTGCTGGACTTGTCTAGCTCCTGGTATCAAGACCTTACTGGGAAGAACTCTCATTGGGTTGGCAGGCAGCAGGTGTCAAGCCCAAGGTATGTGACGCGTCGCTCTGTCGCCCACAAAATGTTCCTACCAGACCGTAATGGAGGCAGGAAGACGCCGGCGATCGGGAGCCCAAGACTCAGGGTGGCCGGGGCAAGACAGCCGCTCCATAGCCCTCAGCTCCGCAAGGCCTCGGAGAGAGAGAGCCCCTGGACACCGCCACTGAGTCCTCTCGTGCATTTGAAGTCTGGTGTTGACAGTCCTCGCCTGTCTGGTCGCGTCCAGAAGACTTCTCGGCGGCCCAAAAAGAGCGTCCACTGGAAAACCAACATTGCAACCTGGATCCAAATGAACGCCAAGCCCTCCAACGTGTCCTTCTCGGAGACCACCACGCACGATGACGCCTGGGAGGTCAACGACAGGCGCAGCAACGAGGGAAGCACCGACACGAGCGATGACGACGGGACGATGAGGTTCAACACTGCGGGGAAGAGCGTGTGTTGCGGCGCCTCAACAGGGAAAGAGGACGATTCGTCGGACTTCGAATACACCAACTTCTCTCAAATAAACGGAGAGGGTAAGAAGTTTTATTTCGGCGGCGTCCACAGCAAAAACGCATCACGCTCCGGCACCCTGGAGGCCATGGGCGTGTCACGCTTTCCGACCCTCAAGAAGCCACCGTCGCCGCCTTCCCCTCCTGGCCACAATTCGTCCTCTGAGGACAACGAGTCTCACCATTACAGTGAACTGCAGTGCTCGTGCTCCTCATCCATGCACACTTACGAGGACGTGAGTGACAGCGGGGAGCAGAGCAGCACCGAGTGTGAGTATCGGCAGAGATGCTGCAGCGAGAGCAGGCCTGTCCAGCATCCACACCTACTGCGAGATCGAGGAGGTCAATCGGGGATCAAAGCCGGAGGTCCTCGCCTCGCTGCTGCGAAACGACCGCCACCTGGACGTGCTCAAGTCCACGCTCGTCCACTTGTTGCCTAAAGACGACATTATCTCCACGACCCTCCTGGCGTGTCGTCTTGGAGATCTGGAGTACCTGCAGGACCTGGACAAGCAGGGACATCTTGACGCAGGCGCCCACGACCTACAGGGCGCGTCCTGCCTCCACTACGCCGCTCGAGGAGGACACAACCACATCCTGCGCTTTCTGCTGGAGAACAGTAGGCAGAGAGGCCCGGTGCGATGTAACGTGGGTGCGACGCCTCTGCATGACGCCGCCGCCCTGGGCCACCTGGACACCCTCAAGTACCTCATTAAACACGCCAGTGACGCCCTCACCCTCACTGACCAGGATGGCGCCACCGTGCTGCACGTCGCCGCCAGGTAACTGTGGGACACTTTATTACCCAACGTTTATCAGTTAACGTTCACGACACTGCGGTGACTCTCCCTTAGAAATATTGCCTGCAGCTCACCTTCTTGCCTCGGGGCGGCTACACCTGTAGGAACACCGCACTGCACCGCTAATGGAATATTCACATGGTTGGCGACAGGTGTTGCTGCGGTAATGGCTGTTGTTAGTGTTGTTTTGTTAGCATGACCACCTACGGCGCCAGACACCATATTTAGGTCACTGGCTAAGTGGTGTTGCATGGACGCGTCTTGGGTACGAGCGTGGAGGCAAGCAGTGTTTAATCACGATACACATACACGCTGCACACGGCTGTGGCTGTTTTTACCTCGTCGTGCGTGACCATCTCCCGGGAAACACACTGTGGCTTCTTTTATATCAACACTATTTTATGAAAGTTAATGGAAACATGACGCTGAGGACATTGA
>NC_087182.1:1926254-1941254 GCF_035594125.1 Scylla paramamosain
ACTCATCCATCACTTTCTGTCACGTTATGTATTCAGAAACACGTTTTTCCCTTAGTAATTTTGCAACATGAAGATCCTCGTGTTTTTTTTTTTTTTTTTCATGATTTTTGAGCTCCAAGGATAATTCCATTCAAATAAACCCACCCCAAGAAGATTCCTCAGTGGCAATTTATACCGTAATAACTCCTGTAATCAAATATTCTGCGAACCTAATCTAACCTAATCTAGTGTAATTCAGTGTTGGGGGGAAATACGAGTACTCTTTTGTTTGAGGGAGAGAAGATTTTGGAAGTGGAATGTACTTTTGGCGAAATTTACTTGGAGAGGAACCTGATCTGACATAAGAACGCAGTTTGATAATAGTGGAATTATCATTTTAGTTTTGTCTTTCCTTCCTTTCTTTTTCTTTTTTTTTCCTTGGAGGAGGAAGTATTTGAAAGTGGAATGCACGTTTGCGAAATTTACTGGCAGGGGAACCTAACTTAACATACCATGACGCAATTTGATAATGGAGGGATTATCTTTTATTCTTCTCGGTAGAACGGAGCATTTTGGAAGTGGAACGTACGTTTTTTTAAATTAATTTGGAAAGAGAATCTAATGTAACATATCAAAACGTAATTTAATGATAAGGACGTTATACTTAGAGGACTGAAATCTTGTAATTGGAGGATTTTGAAAGTGAAATGTACGTTTCTGAAATTTACTTGCAGAAGAACCTAATCTAACATAACCTAACGACATTATACTTAGAGGACTGAAACCTTGCAATGTACGATTCTGAAATTCACTTGCAGAAGAACCTAACCTAACCTAACCTAACGTAGCCTAATGATAAGAATATTACACTCTGAATAGTGAAATCCTGTAGGTGAACTGTACCTGAGGGAAACGCACTGTACCTTGGTGAGCTTACGGTACAACAAATTAACCAGCGCTTCTTCACCCTCGCGGCGCCACTCTCAATATTTCTTACAGCGCCTCCTCTTTCAAGCCCCCCATGTGATCTGAGTAACCTTTTGATAATATTGCAACACAGCCTCGCCCTGTCTGTGCTCTCACCTTGGCTTTTAATCTTCACGCTCCTCGCTTACCCCTCCTCCTCCTTCATCTTGCTCTCCTTATCCTCGTCCTTGCCTTGCCTTATCTTGCCTTGTCTTTGTCTTCTGTTTATCATCATCTCCCTTCTGTCTGTCAGTGTCTCAGTGTCTCCTCGTCCTCCTTCACCGTTTCCTCCCCGTTTTCTTTTCACCCCTCCACCTCCTCCACTTCTCCTTCATCACTATTGTAATCGCCACTGCATTCCACCGCTGCTCCACTTCCACCGTGAGTTGCCGGGGTGTTGTGTGTGTTCGTAGAGGCATCTGTGTGGTGTTGCTTCTGGACCGCCGTTTGTCTCCCAGTAAAATGGTGAAGGAGGTACTTTACGGGGCCACCCAAGCGAGAGAGAGAGAGAGAGAGAGAGAGAGAGAGAGGAGAGAGAGAGAGAGAGAGAGAGAGAGAGAGAGAGAGAGAGAGAGAGATTTGTGTGAAAGTTATGGTTACTTTCAGTTTTTCGTTTTATTTGTTTGTTTATTTATTTTTTGTAGGGAATGCATTTGAATTCTCTCTCTCTCTCTCTCCCTCTCTCTCTCTCTCTCTCTCTCTCTCTCTCTCTCTCTCTCTCTCTCTCTCTCTCTCTCTCTCTCTCTCTCTCTCCTTGTAAGTGTCACTGTACAGTATAAACTTTCACTTGTCCATACACTGTCCGTCACACACACACACACACACACACACACACACACACACACACACACGTTTATTTGAAGTCATTAAGATGCTGTATGCGTCTATATTCAATTACGTACATACTGCTTTGTAATATGCCACAGAAGCATTAACCCTTTCTCTTTAATTGCTTTTAATATTGTTTACATCCTGTTTATTATAAGAGGCTCTAGTTTATTGGCAGGTCGTCCTTGCGTCATTAGGAATAGACGGTAAAGGTTGGTGTTCCTTTTATGTGCATTTGTCAAGGTTCATGCTGTGACTCTCATGAATAGATAGAACTGCTACTACTACTACTACTACTACTACTACTACTACTACTGCAGGTTCTTAATGTTGAGTCAATAATTTTAAAAGGTTCTAATATGTATGGCTAATGGTAGATAGAAGATACAGTTAAGTATGCATTATACAGGGGACTGCCACATGTAGGCCTAATGGCTTCTTGTAATTTACTATATGTTCTTTTGTTCATGTTCAAATAATAATAATAATAATAATAATAATAATAATAATAATAATAATAATAATAATAATAATAATAATAACAATAACATCACACTGCATAGTATAAAAGGCACTTCCTGTTCCTTTCTTTCTCTTCAAAAGGACCAACTTGCTATTTTTTCCCTTCAAACACGTAAGAAATAACATGACATTTTGAAAAACCTTGGTAGCGCCTCTGTAAGCAATGGCCGGGGGTGTGACTTCAGGTGACTTCAGATCGACGTTGCGATGGCAGACCGTCTCAGGGTCGTTGTGGCCCTTGGGTGGTCAGCGCTCATGGAAAATCAACGGTTGTAGGGTTGTGTGTGGTCGTACGCGTGGTGGTGGTGGCGGTCAGACTTCTCTTGGTCACGTTTTCTTCATAGTCATCAAACTTATCAAGGGGGAATTCAAGTAATTCTCTGTGATTACTAATGTGCACGAAGGAAATGATCGCCCGTATTCTCAAACACCCTCAAAATACTTCTCCGCTCTACCTGCCCTACTTCTGACAGGCTCCAGTGGACGTTACCTGGCGTTCTCAAGGAAAGTTTGTATGTTTCTAGTGGTAGTTTGAATTATATTTTATGGTTTAACAGGTTCTATTGGACGTTACTGGGGTTTTTAAGGGATTTAAATTATGATTCTAAGGGTGACTTAATAGATACTTTAAGGTTTAACAGATTTTAGTGATGGTTACTTTGGTTTTCAAGGGGTTTTTATGATTCTAATGGTAGTTTGATAAATATTCTCTGATTCAATAGGTTTTAGTCGACGTTTATTTTGGTCTTTAAGGGGTTTGTATGATTCTACTGGTAGTTTAGTAAATATTCTGCACCCTCAGTGGGGAAATCGCTCATCAGAACTCAGCTCCTCGTCCGTGTGGCCTTTGGAAGCAGTTTTGATGAGAGAACAAAGCATTTAAGTGTACGGGTCTGTGTAAGAGCATTGATCAGTATGTGTTGCTCAAGCTGTGGTGCAAAGAACTCCCTCCTCCTTGCAACATGTTATACTTGAACTTATAAACAGAAGATAATTACAGAAGTCGGTACATGAACGCATCACTTTTCATTACATTGCGTTACCACTCTGTTTATTCTTGTTGCGTGATGGCAATACATACCATTTACAGATATTCTTGATGTATATTAGCATTACACGTCACATCACATTGCGGCTTAATTGCATTACACTTCAGCACGTTACGTAAAAGACCTGCTCTCTTTTAGCGTGATTGTAATATTTCAGTCTATCTTAATGTGATTTGGGTGTTCTTAAGTATTCTCTATTTTCCTTTTATGGGAGATACAGTTAATGTTCCTTTTTTTCTGAATTTTGTTTTCTCACTTGGATCTTCTCCCATTATGCATAAGAAAGAAAGAAAAGAAAAAGCTCACGGATATAAAAAAAAAAATGAAGCTACAACATAACGCACATTACATTTACACTGTTCCCTCAATATTGTAACTCTTAGTACATATACACCTTTCAAAACTACAACTGCCTCCTTTAGAGCCTTGCAAAACATCACCAGATAAAGAGAGCCTCTTCGGAAACCAATAAACATACAAGAGAACCGTAACATAAACTATATCTTTAATACCACAGTAATAATAATAATAATAATGATAATCTGCACCTTCACGATTTTGTGGTGGTGTGAAGTGACTCCACTCATATATCTCCAACCTCCAAGAGTCAAATAACTGTTTTATATTTACAGAGGAAAGAAAATTTTAACAGCATGATGTCAGAAGGGTCTGGCTGAAGGTTGAAGGTGGCAAGGGGGATGAGGAGTGACACTAATGGGGAAGGGAAGAGAGAGGGCGCTGCAGGGGACATGTCTTATTCAGTACTGGTCATGGTTTTTCACTTCCTTTGCCTCGTCAAACATATGGTCCCTCTTCCTGTCCCTGACCTTCGTAAACCTTTCTCTCTCTCTCTCTCTCTCTCTCTCTCGTCTCTCTCTCTCTCTCTCTCTCTGTCTCTCTCTCTCTCTCTCTCTCTCTCTCTCCCTGCCTCTCACTTATATGGTCAAGATATTTTCTTCTCCACAAATGCAGAAAGAATATTGGACTGCTACAGTTAGTCTTCTATGATCTGTCAAGGTTTCACTCAATAGAAAACGGAGTCAAGGTGGAGACGCAGAAAACTGTTTGAAAAGGTAGACTATACTATTCTTTTATTAGCTCTTACTTTAAGAACCGTAATTGCTTTGTCTTAACTTTTCTGTTTTACCATATTTTCTATATGTTTGAGAGACAGAACAAACGAAAAAAGAAAAAATGGCTTAAGAACCCTGTTTATAATGTCTTTCCCAGAAATAAGAGGCAAATAGAATAACAATTTGAATGTAAAATTTATAGATTCTCTCTCTCTCTCTCTCTCTCTCTCTCTATCTCTCTCTCTCGCTCTCTCTCTCTGCTCTCTCTCTCTCTCTCTCTATCTCTCTCTCGTCTCTCTCCTCTCTCTCTCTCTCTCGTCTCTCTCTCTCCTCTCCCTCTTCTTACATCAGATACACACGTAATAACCCACCTCCAGTATTCTAGCAACTATTTAAACAACAATTTACCTTCCACCCTCTACCTCCCAACCTGCCCTTCGCCATCCTCTTTAACCTTCCACCCATCCATCCTCCACTTCCTCTCTCCTTCCTTTCCTTCCCCCTCTTCCGCTATTCTTCCGTTTATGTCGTGTTTATGTCCCAGTACTTATTTTCCTTCGTTTCTTCACAATTTTCGTTAACATTTCGTATTTTCTTTCCTCCTTTTTCTACTTCCTTATCTTTACTTGTTCTCTGGTATCTTACTGATTTCTTTTTCTATTTTTATTTTTCACGACTAGTTTTCTCTTATTTTCATTGCAATCAAGATCAAAAGTCGTTTAGATTTATTTTTATTTCTCTTTCCCTTCTTTTCCTATATTTTCTCCCTTCTGTTACTTTTTTTCCTTCACCTTCATTTTCCTTCTCTTTCTCCTTATTCTACTACTACTACTACTACTACTACTACTACTACTACTACTACTACTACTACTACTACTACCACATCTTTCACAAACCTAGTTATCTCACTATAATAAATTAGACAGTGCGGTGCCTCCTCTTCCTCTTTCTACTACTACCACTACCACTACCACTACTACTACTACTACTACTACTACTACTACTACATACTACATAAAGTACTAGACATCTTACGCTAATCTGCATATATAATTTTACTCAAATTAAACAATACAATTTCTCACAGGCAGCCTCGTAAGGACCAGCAAGTCAACTGGTGCCCTTCCTTTGTGTTCATTTGGGTGTTCCTCTTCCTGGCCTCTAGAAACAGGAGCAAGTGGGCGGTGGCCGGGCATGGGGTCTCGCAGGTCACGCAGGTCAAGGAGGTCACGAAGGCAGTAGGTGGTGGCGCAAGTCTGCCACACCTGCCGACTTGCTCTTAAATATTGATTCACGAACTTGATGTGTTTCGTAAAGTGTTAATTTGCTTTTGAGGTTTAATTCGGAGGGAAGGTCTTAGTTTTCAGTTATTGGTGTGGAGTGTTAATTTGATCTTTCTTGACTTGTTCGTATGGCTCGTGAATTTCAGCTTGTTTTTTTTTTTTTTTGTTGATTGTAATATTGATTCACGAGCTTAATTTTTTTTTTTTTTTTTATTTGTTGATTTGCTTTTGAGGTTTTAATTCGGAGGGAAGGTCTTAGTTTTCAGTTATTGGTGCGTGGTGTTTAGTTTGATTTTTGTTGACTTGTTTCGTATGGTCTTTAATTTCAGTTTGTTTGTTTTTTTGTTGATTGTTAATACCGATTCACGAGCTTAATTTCATTTTTCTTGACCTCTTCATTTGGTTTTGATTCTTAATAGTTTTGGAAAGTTTTAGGGTAAAGGTGCTTAGAAATACATTATTGTCTTTATTTCTAACATTCCTTTTGGTTATAATTTTTGGCCTTGCATAGTCAGGGAAAGAAAATCAGTCTATTATATTTTCTTTGTTGATTTCTTTTCTAACCTTGATTTTATAAGGAAGTTAAAGGTTATGGAAAATTATAAACACATTATGGCCAATATTAACATTCTTATTTTGTTACAATATTAGGTTTTGCATATTCAAATCAAAGAAACTTAGTCTATATTATCTTAAAGGTGAGATTGTGTGTTAGCATTTACTGTTTTAGTCAGGAAGGACTGCACAATCTCTCTCTCTCTCTCTCTCTCTCTCTCTCTCTCTCTCTCTTCTCTCTCTCTCCTCTCTCTCTCTCTCTCATCATTGCCATGCACACTGAATTACTGATGGAAAGCTTGTGAGCCGAGGAATACAGGAAGCTCAGAGGTGATGGAAGCAAACACAAGTAGATTGATATTAATTACGTTATAGATTTCACTTCCTGTGCTTAATGGCTCGAGGAAAATATTTAGGTCGACTTGTTATATACAGCTTGTACTACTGATGAGGCTGGAACGGTGATAGAGATTGGTACTACTACTACTACTACTACTACTATTGTTTGAAGTATCTCCAATTACATCATCAGCATCATGTATCCTCTGGTCTTCCCCGTTTTCTTTTTTTTTTTTTTTTATTGCAAGGAGAGACGGAGGGACGAGGGAGAAGGGTTGGGAATTCCTCTCTACGAGCTATGCAAGTCCGCTACGCTAGAGGGGAAGCGGATCTGTACCCTTTTTTTGCTACTATTTGTTTTCCTCCTTTTTTTTTTTGTTTACTTTTTTCTTTTTTGCTCGTATATTTGTGATTATCTATTATTTTCCTCCATTTTTTCTTCATTCGCCTTTTTATTTCTTGCTGGTACATTTCCATTTATTCGCTTTTTTTTTTGCTGCTATATTTGTGTTTATTCATTATTTTCCTCCCTTATTTTTTCATCTTTCTTTTTTGCTCGTTTATTTGTGATTACCTATAATTTACCTCCATTCTTCTTCTTTTATATCTTTTATTCTTGCATTTACATTTATTCGCCCTTCTCCCCTTTTCTTCTTTCCTCTCTGCTTATGCAAGGAGAAGTAGAAAGTTATGTTTAAAAAATATCATGGCAAGGGTGGAGATGTTGAAGCCACCACTACTTATTGCTACTGCTACATCTGACGATAATGATGGTAGGTAGTAGTAGCAGTAGTAGTAGTAGTAGTAGTAGTAGTAGTAAGTAGTAGTAAGTAGTAGTAGTAGTAGCAGCAGCAGCAGTGGTTCTAGCTAATTGTCTGGTTGCATATATGAGTCTTAAGGAAAGGCAGGTAGAGGAGGCGAAGGAACAATTAGGTAACGGGCGAGGCTTTGTGGGCGTAGGTGTGCGCAGGCGCGTCTGTCATCCCTGCGCTCAAGGTCACTGGGTCACTTTTCTACTCTCTCTCTCTCTCTCTCTCTCTCTCTCTCTCTCTCTCTCTCTCTCTCTCTCTCTCTCTCTCTCTCTCTCTCTCCTCTCTCTGATATTTTTTTTTTTTGTTTCAAGACAGAATTAGCAACAAAGAAGAAAGCTTACCAGAATGACAGGTCGTGTGGTTTATTTTAGGCACGTGTTCTTCTGTGCAGTCATATCTTACTGGCTAATCATGATGACAATGAGTAAGAGGAGGAGAAGGAGGAGGAGAAGGAGGAGGAAGAAAGAAAATAAGAGGATATGTATCGAGGCCGTGGGTTAAGGACGGGAGGGTTAAAAGACTCGTTGTTGTGGTTATCGAAAAGGTTCAGGTGAGGAAGGGTCACTGAGGCCGCCAGGCTGTGTCATAACCCTGCCAGGAAGACACAAGTATTCGTATCACGCAACTAATCTCTTATTTCACTAGTGTTTGGTTACTTGGTGGATGCTCGGGCGAAGTTTGGCTCCCGTACTGCGCAGAGTCGAAATTAATGACAAGATCGACTGCAGATATTAAGAAAAATCAATGGGAAATGTTTCTTAATTTGTATCTAAACTCTGACTTAAGTTATTAAGACTTGTGTGCATCTTGTTGTTGGAGATTAATTAATTAACTGATAGAGACTGAAAATATAAAAACAAGGAAGCACTATTTTCTGTATATGCTAAATTACACGAATACAGCACCAGTAGATTTTTATAGCCAAAAATGATTCAGTGTCTCTTCAGATCGACACCGAAAAAGCATGTTTAAAATTACAAATATGATAAAGCACTTTTCTATACGTGACAAATTACACAAATAGAAAATGAACACTTACATAGTAAAAAGAATGATTAAATATTCCCTTAAAACCATAGAAAAACCTCGTTTACAACAAATTTAACTATTTCACTGCGACACGAAACAATTAGCAGCACCAGAAGCAATGCACGAAGTCTTTATAAGCATCTACAAGAAAATTAGCGATGAAAAGAATACATTTTGCAATTTCTTGCCAGTTCAAAGATTGGATGTGGCAGTAGAACAAGTAAAGACGTCGCAGAATGATTGATAATTAGGGAAAGGTGTACCAAGCGGCAGCCAAAGGGTTAACTAATGAAACGCACATAATAAGCATCAGACAGAAAAAAAAAATATGCAAAAACCCACAAAAAAAAATCAAGAAAACAAAGCGTCTATTCACAAACACGAGGACACATCAAATATAACGAACTCTCAGCCAATTTAAAGTAGAGCATTGAGTAGCCGGAACCGACAAAACACTCCCTGGTTAGCATACAAGAAAAAGGTCACGCTCGGAATGATACAAAGAGCGTGTTGTCTCTGAGGAACCTGCAGCCACTCACTTGCACCTGCCACCTGTTCCTGGCCACGACCCTTCCCGCCCCGCCACCTGTGCCTACCTGTGTTTACCTGAGTCATTAGTGAGCCCACGTCCTTAATTAGGTTTCTTTCATCTAATGAGAGGGTGAATAGATGCAGAGAGAGAGAGAGAGAGAGAGAGAGAGAGAGAGAGAGAGAGAGAGAGAGAGAGAGAGAGAGTCTTTAGCAGCCCACATAAGCATTAATTTAAGAAGTCCTCTAATTCATTATCGTAAAAAAGAATTATGATGATAAATATAATATGATAAAAGATGAAAGTTAATAAAAATAAACGAGAAATTTAAGTACAAATATTTTTAAAAATCCAGTAGTTATTAATCATAAAGTAATAATGATACGTAGATTAAAACAAAATATGGAAAGTGACAGGAAGGAAAAGAAGAAAAGTAAATGAAGATAGAAAACAGCCTCTCTCTCTCTCTCTCTCTCTCTCTCTCTCTCTCTCTCTCTCTCTCTCTCTCTCTCGATCCTTCTACTAAGATATGAAAGAAAAAAATATGTATTTATTCTGACGACAAGACTCAGGAATTGTTTATATCAATTGTGTGTGTGTGTGTGTGTGTGTACTGATCACACACACACACACACACACACACACACACACACACACACACACACACACACACACACACACACACACACACACACACACACAGTAAACTTCACCATTACCTAAAAAAATAAGCGACAACATTTATAAGCGTCAAGGAAAATATGTCACTAGGAAAAGAAGAAGGAGGAGGAGGAGGAGGAGTAGAAAGAGGAAGAGGAGGAGAAGGAGGAAAAAATGCTAGAGTGAGAAGAATGACGTCAGCGTGATGGTGGCTACGGGCAGGGAAAGTTACGTATGACCCAGCCTGTCCATGCCCTAGAGAGAGAGAGAGAGAGAGAGAGAGAGAGAGAGAGAGAGAGAGAGAGAGAGAGAGAGAGAGAGAGAGAGTTCATACAGTATAAAGACTCTCTCTCTCTCTCTCTCTCTCTCTCTCTCTCTCTCTCTCTCTCTCTCTCTCTCTCTCTCTCTCTCTCTCTCTCTCTCTCTCTCTCTCTCTCTCTCTCTCTTCATCATCTTACGTCCATCGCCATATCAATTACATATCAATTACATACCAGTTAAGAAGAGGAAAGAAAAATTAAAAAGAAGAAACGAAAATACGAACCAGAGAGAGGAAGAGGAAATAAGGAAGAAAGGAGAAACGAACTAGAGAGAGAGAGAGAGAGAGAGAGAGAGAGAGAGAGAGAGAGAGAGAGAGAGAGAGAGAGGGAGGGAGGGGGGGCTGAGGGAGTGAGTGCTAGTTTCTCTTCTACGGTGGATACCCTAAGCAAGCGCGGGTGGTGAGGGCTGGGTGGATCTGGAAGTAGAGAGAGAGAGAGAGAGAGAGAGAGGGAGAGAGAGACTGGACTTGACTCACTAAAATTCAAGCTGGTTATTGGTTTCCTACTTTGCTTAAGTCTTAGAGTTTTTTTTTTTTTTTTAATCATGTCCTTCACTTGCGTTTGTTGATGTTAGTTGGTCGAGGTTAAATTGTTTTGTTTTGTTTTGTTTGTAAGGGTGTGACTGCTTGTGTGTGTGTGTGTGGGGGGGGGGGATATTGTGCGTTCCTCTACGGGGCGTGGTGTGTGTGGGTGTGTGTGTGTGTGTGTGTGTGTGTGTGTGTGTGTGTGTGGGGGGGGGATTACTGTGAAGAATATTTTTCCCTTTACCATTCTCTCTCTCTCTCTCTCTCTCTCTCTCTCTCTCTCTCTCTCTCTCTCTCTCTCTCTCTCTCTCTCTCTCTCTCTCTCTCTCTCTCTCTCTCTCTCTCTCTCTCTCTCTCTCTCTCTCTCTCTCTCGTCTCGGTTTCTCCATGCGGGTAAACATAAGGTAGAGGCTTTTGACATTAATTAAGACTTCACCTGTGACTCACCTGTTGCTTCGTTTTCCCTAATATGTTTCTCTTTGAGTGTCCTAATTAGTGTGTCTGTGTGTGTGTGTGTGTGTGTGTGTGTGTGTGTGTGTGTGTGTGTGTGTGTGTGTGTGTGTGTGTGTGTGTGTGTGTGTGTGTGTGTGTGTGTGTGTCACCATCCTTCATTTCCCGTTCTTGCAAAACCCTGTTAAAAAAATATCAGTGTTTTGGAAAATGTTCACACTTAAAAGTTTTGTGTTTCTTGCGTTTTTTTGTTTTGTGGAGTGCATGTTTTTTAGTATATAATAGTTAGTTGTTAACCTGTGTGGCGATGGAGGAAAAGGAGGGGGAAGAGGAGGAGGAGGAGGAGGAAGAAGAGGAGGAGAAGGAAGAGGACGAGGAGGAGGAGGAGAAAAAAGAGAGATAGACAGAAAGGCAGAGAGAGAGAGAGAGAGAGAGAGAGAGAGAGAGAGAGAGAGAGAGAGAGAGAGAGAGAGAGAGAGAGAGAGAGAGAGAGAGAGAGAGAACCAAAAGAAAAACCACCAAATCCACCGAAAAAAAAAACCATAAAAACTTGAAATACCAGAATTCCAACGAGAAAAAGAAGACAGACATAAAAGAATAAAAAGGGACATGGAAAAGGAAAAGCAAAAAAACGAGATAAAATATAAAAAAAAACAGGCGGATAATGTGCTAAAGAAAGAAATCTGGAACGAGGGAGGGGAGGGAGGAGGCGGGAAGAGGGAGCTGGCGGAGGGGAGAGAGTCAGGCGGGAGCGGTAGGAGGTCCGGAGGAGGTCTGGGTAGAGAGGAAGAACCAGCCACCAGCCACCGACACACTGCCTCATTTACTCCCGGGCGGTGAGTGGGGAAGGGTGTGCGTCGCTCCGTTCCCCCGTTAACCAGTGGATAAAGTGAAGTGTGAGCGATGGCGTGAGGGAAACAGGAGAAAAAGAGGCGCACGAAGGACAACAGTGGCCCTTTATGAGTGTCAGTGTTATTATTGTGCTTGTTGAAGGGGAAGTGCTGTGACCGTCAGTGTTTTTGTCACGTGTCCTTACGGGTTCTGCTTTGGTATGTCAACAAGTGAGTGTGTGCTGTTGCTACCGCTGCTGTAAAGGTAAATACTGTCTGTGTGTGTGTGTGTGTGTGTGTATGTACGTGTGTGTGTGTGGGGTTTATGGTGCATTGTGTAAGGTGTTGTCACGGTGCTGGTCTGTGTTCAGGTTGTATTTAAAGGGTTATTTATTGCACTCGTCTATTGTGTGTCCCTCGTGGTGGAGTGTCGTGTGATTTACTTTAATTAAGGAATCATAATGGGTGTTGTTAGGAGTTATATATAGCTGTCTTAGTCTCTCTCTCTCTCTCTCTCTCTCTCTCTCTCTCTCTCTCTCTCTCTCTCTCTCTCTCTCTCTCTCTCTCTCTCTCTCTCTCTCTCTCTCTCTCTCTCTCTCTCTCTGTCGCTGTCGCAAGAACCACATTCTCTCACCACCAGAAAACATATCGGAAAAAATTATGTCTCTTAATGTTGGTTACTGCCCACCACTGGACCACTGCTTTCATCTTCTACGTGTTTTTTGATCCAAACTTTTCCATTACGTCTTCTCTATTGCTCTTTCTTCACCATCTCTTCCCCCGTCCCTTCTTCTCTCCATCCACTTACTCCCTCCCTCCATCCACTCCTTCCCTCCACCTACTACATACCTCACGTGTCTCCATCTCTCTCTCCCAATCTCAGTTCCTAATGCCTGGTCGTCTCTCTTCGTATATAAAGATTTTTCCATCAACTCACTCCATATTAGTTAAAAAGTTCCACCGCTCTCCTCCATCGAGTTTGGTAGAGCCTGTTCAACTTGAGGTTTTGGAAAAGTGTGTGTGTGTGTGTGTGTGTGTGTGTGTGTGTGTGTTGGTTGGATATCACGGAAAATTCAGGTTTGCTTTTTTTTTTTCTTTTTTTTTCATTAATTCTTTTCTCCTTGTCATCTTATTACACCCCTTCTTCTCTTCCTCCTCCTACTCCTCCTCCTCTTCCTCCTCATTTGTCTTTCCTCTATCCCTTTCTTCCTTTTCCATCATCCTCGTAATCTCTTCATCTGAATTATTTTCTTTACCCCTTCCTCTTCCTCCTATTTTTCTGTCTTTTCATTATCGCTATCTTCCTATCTTTGTAATCACTTTATCTAAACGGATTTCTTTTTCGCCCTCCTCCTCCTCCTCCTCCTCCTCCTCCTCCTCCTCCTCCTCCTCCTCCTCCTCCCCCTCCTCCTCCTCCTCATCCTCCCCTCAGCTCTAACGGAAGACGTCTGTAAATTTATATAGCTGTTCCGTTATGTGTTTTACTGTTCTTATTGTTAATGTTTTTTGCCTAGGGATTGAGTTTAAGCATCCCAGAGAGAGGGAGAGAGAGAGAGAGAGAGAGAGAGAGAGAGAGAGAGAGAGAGAGAGAGAGAGAGAGAGAGAGAGAGAGAGTATAGAAACTAAATTAATTATTCATCACTCGCTTCCTAAGAAAAATGAGAAGGAAATAAAGGAAAAATCATTATACTCTTTATCTAATTATCACACACACACACACACACACACACACACACACACACACACACACACACACACACACACACACACACACACACACACACACACACACACACACATCCATAAGCATCCAAACACAAATATATCATTGTCTTGCATCATACGTATCATGAACTTCAAACGCTTACGGAAAAAAAAAAGTCACACACATACACACACACACACACACACACACACACACACACACACACACACTTTCACAGTCCTCCTGAAGGGGAAAAAATAGAAGAAAGATTGCCTCGCCTTGCAACACACTCGTGCCATAACTTGTCTTGGCTTCGTTGCATAAGTGGCGTCTTGGATCAACTCAGGAGGAGGAGGAGGAGTAAGAGGTCATAACATTCTTGACAACATAACACCGTGGATGGCTAGCTGTGGAATGAAATGAAAGTGAAAAAATATGCCTGGAACCAGTGGAATCGTCTCTCGTTTTAGACCATTGTGTGTGTGAGTCCGCGTGGGAGAGAGCGTCTAATGAAAAGGGGTCAGCGAGGAACGTGAAATGTCCGAGACTGGGGATACGTGAGTGAATGACGGCAAGAAGCAGTGTCCTCAGGGTGAATATGGAGGCTGGAGGTGAAGCAAAAGTGCAGCACGTGAGGTCCTTGTAAGGCTCACCGGACGAGTAAGAAGCAACGATTAGAAACGAGTGAAGGGAAAAAAAGTGACTCTGAAGAAGTGAGGGATTGAAGTTAGCGAGTGTATGAGAAAAGGAGATTAGGAAAAGGAAGTGAAGTATAAAAGGAAAATATAGATTGTAGGATATATAAACAAGGATTAGCGGCGAGTGTAGGAGAAAAAGACTAGGAAAAATAAGTAAAGCATTGAAGTTAGCGAACTGTAGAAAGAAAATGGAAACTGTAGGAAATAGAAGCAAGGATTAGTTGCAAGTGTAGAAAAAAATACTAGAAAAATTAATAAAGGATCGCAGTTAACGAATATAGGATGAAAAACAAAGAAGACTGTAGGAAAGAGAAGTGAAGCAATGAAGCTGTTCGATACGTAAGCTTCGATACTTAAGCTTCATAATTATCTGGGATTCCTGGTGTGGCTGTGAAAACTTGTGTCCTAGAGTCTTGAATGGAGGAGTGGGAAAATATATCCAGTTAGATGCTACGTGTTGGTGCTACTGCTCTTCTTGGGTCAATATCTCTGGTTCTCAACAGTCTACAGAACTTTCTACCAACACTAATAATGAATATTTATATCTATATGTCCCCCCGTTGCCTCTTCGTATGTTTATATCGTTGATCCTCAGTTGTCTAATGCCTCTTACCTCCACTATGTTCATATTTCTGATGCTCAATAGTCTTTAGAACTTTTTAACTTCTCTAAGCAATGATTATTTATCTATATGTTCAATTAAGTCCCCTAACTCTCTTGTCCCCATATCGCTAATTCTCAGTAATCTACTCTACAGCTTACCCCACTAACAATAACTATCTATCGACATCTACTACAAAATCTTTCACCTCTGCAGTCTACAAAACTTCGTACTTCACCAACAATAAC
>NC_087182.1:1943754-1956254 GCF_035594125.1 Scylla paramamosain
TAATAGTAGTAGTGGTAGTAGTAATAGTAGTAGCAATAGTAGTAGTAGTAGTAGTAATTCTCTCTCTCTCTCTCTCTCTCTCTCTCTCTCTCTCTCTCTCTCTCTCTCTCTCTCTCTCTCTCTCTCTCTCTCTCTCTCTCTCTCCCTTCCACTCTCCCCCTTCCACTCTCCCCCTCCCCTTCCGCCCCCCTCACCATCTCTAGCCTTCAGATCAGAGGCGCCATTACCTTTTACAACACCGTACGTCACACCGCCAGTGAAAGACACAGTGCACACTCCCACGCACTCACAAACTAACAAACTAACCTTATTAACCACACGACCGCAAAAAATAATAGAAACCAATAATCTGAAAACAATAAATCCTGCTTTACATTGATTTATATAGACTCGTCCTTCCATAATGGGGACTTCAGTAGCAAAAAAGAAAAAAAATGGAGAGAAAATGAAGGGTAAAAAAAAAACAAGAGTACAAATAATGGAGTGTCTTGATTTTTTTTTTTTTATTTGGAGTGAAATGACGATCACTTTTGGGGTTTTGAGTGATAGTTAATGAAGCTTTGGTGAGCAGGTGACCGGAACGTACGTGTGTGGGGGAGAGAGAGAGAGAGAGAGAGAGAGAGAGAGAGAGAGAGAGAGAGAGAGAGAGAGAGAGAGAGACTGTCATCAACTACAGCAAAAGTTACTACCACTACTACCACCACCACCACCACTACCACCACTACTACTACCATTACATCAAGAGAGACTGAATGAATAACCACCACCACCACCACTACTACCACCACCACCACTTACCCCATTGCCTAACTCTCCAATATTGAGCTTGAGGCAGTCTGCTTTTTGCTCCCTGACTCACAAACTCTACAGACTGTGCCGTTACTCCGTCACCACACAAAAATATGCCTAGGAGGGACAGCAAGAGAAAAAGAGCAAGAGAACCATTAGTAAAAGTATCAGTGAGCGTTATTGTTACAGTCTCCCTTGACCTTTAGGTGTCAGAAAACGGAAGTACATTAATGGGTTTATGAGTAAGTTATATTTTGAGTCTATTAGCCGTTGTAACGTCATTGTTTTGTGGTTTCTTAATGGGCGTGACGAATATTAATATTTTTTTTTGTTGTTTTAATGTTTTTTGCTATCAAATTTAAGTGTTCGTGTCAGAAAACGTGGGTATGTTAATTGTTTTTTGAGTAGTGACTATATTTCGAGTTTGTTGGTAGTTGTAACGGCATTGTTTGTGTCTTCTTAATGGGCGTGACGAGTGATGCTAATTTTTTTGTGGTTAAATTATTTTCTTCACTCGATTTCAGTATTTGTCTCCTTAATGGGCGTTAAAAGTAATGGTAACTGTATCTCTTGTTTTTTTTTTACATTAGATTTCAGTGTGTGTACGAAATGGACGTTAGAAGTAATTGCAATTCATTAGTCTGTATTTGCATTAGATTTCAGTGTGTCTCCGTAATGGGTCATAGAAGTAATGGTCTTTTTTTTATTTATTTATTTTATTTATTTATTTTTTTTATTTGCATTAGATTTTAGTGTTTGAGTGTCCATGAAAAGGAATGGGAAGTGAAGGACGTGTCTGTGTGTTTGTTTGTTTGTGTAGTGAATCAATGTGAAAACTCATTCTGTCCTGGCATCAGCTTTTTTTTTTTTTCTGCCAGTTGATTTATCCTTAAGCTTATGGATGAAGGGTGTGTCTGTCTGTCTGTTTGTCTGTATATCTCACGGGATGAAGGTAAATTAGTTGATGTTGAAACTCTTTGATTTTATGAGAACCTTCGTCATTACTTTGGTGACTCCTCCCTTCACTGTCCCTCAACTGCCCGCTCCGTGAATGTCAAGGCGAGGGAGGGTGACCACGTGTGTGTGTGTGTGTGTGTGTGTGTGTGTGTGTGTGTGTGTGTGTGTGTGTGTGTGTGTGTGTGTGTGTTGCAGTAATATGTTTTCCCTATCAGTGTATAAAGAATAAGAAAATATATGACGTTTTCTTGCTCAGATTTATGGATTAGAGAGAAATAGTCTTGTGAAATGCTTGGGTGTTTTATTGTAATCAAGAAATTCTCCTTATTTATTGTGCATCCTGTTATACAAAGAGATAGACAGATGAGAGAGAGAGAGAGAGAGAGAGAGAGAGAGAGAGAGAGAGAGAGAGAGAGAGAGAGAGAGAGAGAGAGAGAGAGAGAGAGAGAGAGAGAGAGAGACGAAACTTAACTGGGAGAGAAAAAAAAAAAAAGGAAAATTTTGAGCATCCTGGAAAGACATCATTGTTTTTTCATCTCTCCATTGCCTGGATTTTCACACACCCTGAGACCTTCACCCTCACTCTCCCAGGTCCCGGTGGCCTTGCTCTCACCCAGCAGGAGAAGGAGGAGGAGGTGCCCCGTGGATGCTGATGTGCAGGGGGAGAGTAACCGGTGTTGCATTTACATATTTACAACAGTTTCTGGTTTGAGAGAGAGAGAGAGAGAGAGAGAGAGAGAGAGAGAGAGACAGACAGAGAGAGAATATCTAATCTCTTCTGTATTCTTACTGCGTCTCTCTCTCTCTCTCTCTCTCTCTCTCTCTCTCTCTCTCTCTCTCTCTCTCTCTCTCTCTCTCTCTTGAATGCTCCCACTTAAAAGAATCTAACTCAAGGACAGAAATGAAATACACACAAGAAGAAGTGAGAAAACGTTTAAATCTCTCATGTAGAATTAAAAAAAAAAAAAAAAAAAATAACAAGATACCTAAACTAAACTGCATCTAGAGAAATTAGTAAGAAATTTGAAACCTCCTACTTGAAAGAATCATAGACAGAAGGAAATATGCACATAATAAATATCGACAGGAACTTTGAATAATTCGTGTAGGGTAAAAAAAAAAAAAAAAAATCGAGGTATTTAAACAAAGCTGCATATAGAAAAATAAGTCGAAGTTTTAAATCCCTCGTGTGAAATAGGAATTCAAGATATAAAAACTAAAGTGCATCTACAGAAATAAGTCGAAGTTTAACCCCTTCATATGAAATAAAAGACCAACGTATCTAAACCAAAATGCACATAGAAAAATAAGTCGAAGTTTTAAACCCCTCGTGTGAAATAAAAATAAAAAAAATCAGAGTATAAAACTAAAATGCATCTACAGAAATAAGTCAAAGTTTTAATTCTCTCGAGTGAAATAAAAAAAAAAACATATCAAGTGATCTAGACCAAACTGCATCTAAAGGACCCTACAGTTGACCCTACTGCATCGCCCTAAGGCAGGAGGTGGTTGACTATTACGGAGCAAGTTATAAGGTGCGCTGTTCCACATACCAGGGAGAAAGTGGCCAGCTCTCCCTTCTTCTCCACATCTGTACGCCTCCACGCGCTCTCCCTCCCGCGCTGGCCTGTGGAGTGTCAGTGGCGTCGATGGTGGTGGTGGTGGTGGTGGTGGGAATGACAGTGTTATGAAAGAGAGAGAGAGAGAGAGAGAGAGAGTCTTGCATATATACATACATGCATACAGACAAACAGATAGACATTTAAGCACGTAGACAGACTGACAGTTACACACACACACACACACACACACACACACACACACACACACACACACACAGAGAGAAACAGATAGACATAAAAGCAAACAACTACCCAGAGAGAGAGAGAGAGAGAGAGAGAGAGAGGGGGGGGGAAATAACGCAACAGTTAAGAGACGACCTTGGTTATATATTTTTTTCCTCTTTGCCTTAGCGGACACAATCGACGCCCGCTGTTGGAAAGACTCGTTTATTCATTCACACTGAGACCATTTTTCTTCCTTAATGATAAAATGAGAATCCTGCAGCGTCACCTTCCTCTAAATGCCGTAAACTGTCTGCTTAACGACCCTCCTCCTTCCCCCACGTGCATTGTTAAGAAGGGGCGTTAGTGTCTCCATTCATTCTCTCTCTCTCTCTCTCTCTCTCTCTCTCTCTCTCTCTCTCTCTCTCTGAGCTAATTCCTCTTTTCTTACAGTGTTCAGTGTAACTTTATTTTCCTGGAAGTGTATTGATCTTGTACTGATCATCACGTAAGCACTCTCTCTCTCTCTCTCTCTCTCTCTCTCTCTCTCTCTCTCTCTCTCTCTCTCTCTCTCTCTCTCTCTCTCTCTCTCTCTCTCTCTCTCTCTCTCTCTCTCTCACGTAATTTTTTCTCCACTAGATCAAGGCTTCAAGGGAAAACTGAATTGACTCATCAAGGTTTTGCAATAACTTTAACGATCATGATAGTGATGACAGAAGTAGTAGTGGTAGTAGTAGTATTAGTAGTAGTAGTAGTAGTAGTAGTAGTAGTAGTAAGGATGATAATAATAGTAATAATAATAATAATAATAATAATAATAATAATAATAATAATAATAATAATAATTAATACTTTCATACAACAGTTACATAATAAAACAAAAACAAGAATACAACCTGTTTTGTTTACGCCGAGTCACGTGACAGGCCCGTGTGTGTGTGTGTGTGTGTGTGTGTGTGTGTGTGTGTGTGTGTGTGTGTGTGTGTGTGTGTGTGTTCAGTGAAGGTTTTTATTTCTTTTAATTAAATTATAACGTTATTTCTCTTTACTAATTACATTATTTGTGTCAGTTGAGTAAGTAAAGATAATTATGCAAATGTATTTAATGTGGAGTAATAATGACAAAATTTATAGATAATATTTGTAATGATAGATTGATAAATGCAAGTATTTATTCATTTATTAATTCAATAATTAATTTATACCTTGCAAGGCCTAGATTTATTTATCTATTTACTTATTTATTTATTTATCTATACTTTTATTTATTTGCCTACTTATCAATTATACATTTATTTATCTATATCTTACTAAGTGTGTATCAGACAATGGCTTATATTTATTTATTCACTTTCTTTTTTCTTTTTTTATTTATCTATGTGCTTACTTATACACTTATTCACTTATCTATATCTTGCGGGGTCAGGAGAGGTCAGAAGGCAGGAGACAGCAAGGTCACATGGGCGAGAGAGGTCAGGGCAAAGTGGTCAGGCTGGTGAGGGGGAGATGAGAGTCCTGATGTTGTGTTTCCTCATCCTCCACCACCTCCTTGTTCCAGCTAAAGAGGCGGAACGGGTTCTCTTATAAGATTCAAGTGAAGTCTTTGTTTTTCGTCTTCTCCTTTACTATGTTGTGTTGCTTTGGACTGCATAGTGTAGTAGCTGGTTTGAAATAGTTTAATTGGTGATAATACGGGTACCTTTTGTCTTCTGTCTTTTTCTCTCTCTCTCTCTCTCTCTCTCTCTCTCTCTCTCTCTCTCTCTCTCTCTCTCTCTCTCTCTCTCTCTCTCTCTCTCTCTCTCTCTCTCTCTCTCTCTCTCTCTCTTCTTTGGTTTGAAATAGCCTTTTTGGTAATGCGGTGTATTTTCTTTTCTTCTTTTTTTCCCTCTCTTCTTTTGTCTGAAATAGTCTTCTTGGTAATAATACGGGTGCCTTTTCTCTTTTTTTCTTTTCTTTTCTTTTTTTTTATGTGTGTAATGTGTCGGTGAAGGAAAAATGAGGAAAAAAACGTGCTATGTTGTCGTTTCCAAAAAATTGTAAGGAAAAAATGAAAAGGGAAAGATATTCACAAGAGAGAGGTCATCTTTATCTTGTTTTATCTTTATGTTCCTTTTGTGTTTCCTCTCTGCAGTGCTTACCTGTGTTTCTTTCTTGTGAATTTACCTGTGTTAACTCTTTATAAAGTTTTATCCCTCCAGTGCGGATAAAATAATAACTAAACCTATCTATGTTCCCTTTTATAAAAACTCATAATGCATTCCGTCTTTATAAATCCCAACTATCTCCTCTTTATGTAGAAAATTTGATCTCAGGCATGTTTTTTTTTTTTTTTTTTTTTTTTTTTTTAAGTTTACCCAAAGCTTCTGTGTGTAAACTTTTACCTGTGTCTTGTACAAATGCTTATCATCTGTTAAGACTTTCACCTGAGCTTCCCTTGCCACTCATATCAACCCAATCAATGCTACAGACGACTGGAAAGCTACATAAACTAACCTTTCTTAGTTAGAACAGAATAAATAAACATAATAATAGTGAATTAAAGATTTAACTCAATGATTACGAAAAGTTATCATTCCAAACTTAAGAGAGTAAATTAAAGAAAACTTCTAACGCTACGATTACGAAAAACGATCATTCTTTGCTATATAAAGTCCTTAATAGCGTCAAGAATATAATGAAACGAAGACCGTGGGTAGACCAATTAATGATTTAACCCCACGATTACGAAAAAAAAATCATTCTAAGCTTAACAGAGTAACTACAGCTCATTCCCAACTTCTAGATTACGAAAAACGACCATTCTAGCCTTCATTAAATCCAATAACGTCCAGAATATGAAGAAGTGAAGAGCGAGGTTTGTGAAGTACAGGTTAACAGTAGGAGCGAGTGCACAGGTGTTCATAATGCTTGCCTGTGAATATTAACACGGAATACTGAAGGTTACGGGGCCCCGAGAACAAGGGTTAGCTTATGTCGGGCCAAAAAATAATGAAAAATGTCAGGGTGAGAATTCAGAATGTAATATCAGATGACGTTAAGGAAGGACAAAAACTTGGTAGGATTTTGTGTTTTGCGTGCTGCGCTGAAGAAAATAATGAAATGTCCCTATGTGGAGAGAGAGAGAGAGAGAGAGAGAGAGAGAGAGAGAGAGAGAGAGAGAGAGAGAGAGAGAGAGAGAGAGAGAGAGAGAGAGAGAGAGAGAGAGAGAGAGAGAGAGAGAGAGAGAGAGAGAGAGAGAGAGAGAGAGAGAGAGAGAGAGAGAGAGAGAGAGAGAGAGAGAGAGAGAGAGAGAGAGAGAGAGAGAGAGAGAGAGAGAGAGATTGGGGGATAGGAAGGGGAGAGAAATTGAAATATTATCTTACGTAAAGGGAAAAGATAATTCTGAAGGTCACTGATGCTTCAAGACGAAATGACTGAGAGAGAGAGAGAGAGAGAGAGAGAGAGAGAGAGAGAGAGAGAGAGAGAGAGAGAGAGAGAGAGACTATAAGAACATAAGAACATGTGAAACTGTAAAAATAATGAGACTGCAAGAAAATATCAGGCCTACACGTGGCAGTCCTTGTAGAGAGAGAGAGAGAGAGAGAGAGAGAGAGAGAGAGAGAGAGAGAGAGAGAGAGAGAGAGAGAGAGAATCATAAACAAAAACAATAAATATTACATGTGAAGGGGAGAAGAACGGAGTCTCACGGAACTGAGGAGGAGGAGGCAGAGGAGGAGGAGGAGGAGGAGGAGGAGGAGAAGAAGGAAGAAGAAGAAAAAAATAAGATAGTAGAAGCAAGTTTAGATATGTGGGAAAGAGGATGAGGAATAGCAGAGGAGCGGGGTTTTTTTTTCTCTCTCTCTCTTTTTTTTTTTGTTTGGTCCGAATAGTCTGATTAAGAGGACGAGGAGGAGGAGGAGGAAGAAGTAGGGAAGAAGAAAGAGGTGTCGGAGAACAAAGAAGAGTAGGTGGAGGAATAGGAGGAGACATATGAAGACGAAGAAGAGGAGGAGGACGAAAAGGAGGAGATGAAAGAAGAAGTGAACAAAAAGGAGGAGGAGGAGGAGGAAGAAGAAGAGGAAGAGGAGGAGGAGGCGTACGAATAGGTGGTAGACGAAAAGAAGATAAACGAAGAAGAGGAGGTGGACGAAGAGAAGGAGGTGGACGAAGAGGAGAAGGCGGACGAAGAGAAGGAGGTGAACGAGGAGGTAGAGGAGGAGGAGGAGGAGGAGAAGGTGGCGGTTGGTGACAGTGGGACAAAAAACGGTCGAAGGAAATAAGGGTGTGACAATTGAACAAGACTCTGGGATACGAGATAAACATATTAGGAGGAGAAAAAGGAGGCGGAGGCGGAGAAGGAGAAATAGTAAGAAAACAAAAGATCAAGAAGAAGAATAGAAGATTGAGTAAAGCAGAGTAAGGAAGACGGTAAATATAACGATGATTGCTTTTATACAAGAGACTCAGAATAGGTGAGTGAAAAAATAAAAAAAATAAACAGAACGAGAAAGTAAGGAAGGAAGGAAGGAAGGAAACAAACATAGAAACACGATGATGATTATAGAAAAACCTGAGAATAAATTAATGAAGCAGGAGAATGGGAGAGAAGAAGATAAATAAGAAAACACAGGACATGCAATGCTAAGTAACAAAACAGGAACCAGAAGGGAGACCGAAGCACGAAAAGGAAGAATCATGATAGAGATGGGTGGCGAGGAAGGCTGACCACTCAAAAACTACCCAGGTGCTGCTACGATGCCACGCCCTCGCCCGGGGGGAAGGAGGGTCCTGCCTGAGGTAGGGGGAGCATCCTGGAGGAGAGGACAGGTTGTGATAAGAATGAGAAGCTACTAAATATGAAGTAGTGAAAGTAAATGTTGAATGTTTGATGAGAGTGAAGAGATTGTTATATGTGTTGTTGTGGAGAGAGAGAGAGAGAGAGAGAGAGAGAGAGAGAGAGAGAGAGAGAGAGAGAGAGAGAGAGAGAGAGAGAGAGAGAGAGAGATTTTTTTCCCCATGTAACCCGTTTCTCGCTTAATATTACGATCTGGGAAGGTGGAAATGCTGCTTGCGTTCGTTGGTTAGTTAGTCCCGTAACACAATATAATTTTCCCTGATTTTTTTTTCCCCCTCTCACTGAATTAACAGCCTTGTGATCATGTACATTCATAACAGGACATCTGATCACCAATACTACACTTACATTTTCTTCCATCGCCACACATGTAAGGGCTGACTATTAAAAACCAGCAGAGTAATGATAGTCTCAACATTCTCCACTTAACTGATTGGCGAAAGTAAATTTACCTTCATTTAATCTCGGAACTCAAAGGCTGATCACGTTCGCTCGATTTCGTGATGCTGTAATGACTCACCTGTCCTTAATTAATCCGCACAGGTGGTCGTTCTGCGTGAAGGGCTCCCGCGGTACGAAACACGAGGCTGTGAACGTGCTGGGTGGGGTTCCTAAAGGGAGGTTGCCGGGTCTTCCTGTGTTTTCCCAGTCAACATCCTCGCGCGAGCCTTTGTGTACTCCTTATCTCCCCTTCCCCCACCCCACGCAAGCCCCACACCCTCCCTCTGACTCCTCCAACACGCCCAGACGTCCTCCACACCTCTAGCCACTCCTCCTCACCCTCCCCCTCCGTAACTCACTCCATGCCACACTCACTCTCTCCAGCTGTGCAAAGTCTTTTACTTCACTCTTATCTTTACTCTTGCACCACTCCCCATCACTCCCCATCTCTCCCTACGCCCCCAGATTCCCTCCACAGCGTCTTTGCACCCCTCCACACCTTCATTCGCCACCTCAGCTTCTTCACCTCCCTGGCCTCCTTCCCCGTCCCCGTCAGGCCTGAGTTTCTCGCAGCATGTCGAGCGAGGCGTGTCCACTGTGCAGACTGAGACCTTGTGACACCCGTCCGTGAAAATGTCAGTAATTGTGGCGACAGCAATCGGCGGTTATAGTGGCGGAGTCATTTCTGCGCCGTCCCGAGGTAATACTAGTGACTCCAGCACTTTGAGACAGGGATCGAGCGTTGCAGTCCATCCAGGTTGTGTCTGGTATATATAGCGGTGCTGAAACCATCCTCCGCTCTGGCCTTGAAGTAAAACCAGGCCACTGTAGAGGGAAAATATAACATTTGGATTTAATTGCCACTTGCACCGTTCCTTAGGCGCCTGTACAAAAACCGGTTCTCGTGGTGTCCTTTTCCCTTTTCCCCGTGTCCTCTCTGCATCAAAACCGCCGTGACGTCTGAGCTGAGGCAATGATGTCAGTAACGTAACGGCGTGAACGGGCCTGAGTAAAAACGCTTCATTTTTTTTTTCACCGCCGCAACGCACTGCTTCCTCAGCCTCCCCCAAGGCCGACGCTCGAGTCCCGGCTTGATTGTGCCCTTCGGCTACGTAAAACTTGAGCAACTTCGAGGAACTGAAGGAAAAAGTTAATAAATTAAATCAGAACTAGTTTACTCTGGAGTGTTGGATGTGGTAAAGTTCATAAGGCGTATTTTAAGGACGGATTGTATGTATGTTTCACTCTTGTTACGTGTTTTGTGTTCCCGTCTTGTCTCCACGTGTCTGTCCATATGCCTCCCTCTCTCACCTGTCTCACGCCTTCCTCACTCACCTGCTGGACTCTCTCCCTCACCTCCACACACCTGTCCATAGCCACGCACCGCACCAATGCCACAGTAAACACGCAGGTAAATCATTTAAAGTTTCCTCTCCTGCCTTTTCTGTTCGTTGTGTTTTTCTTTCCCATTTCTTGCTTCTCAGTTTTTTTTTCACTCGTTTTTTGCTTCTTGTTTCCTTATGATCGTTTTTTTTTTTTTCTTATGTTATTTCTTATTCATTTTTTTCGGCCCTCTTACATGTGGTGTGTGGTGTGTTGTACGTGTGTGAGTGTGTACGTGTGTGTGTGTGTGTGTGTGTGTGTGTGTGTGTGTGTGTAACAGATAGACATGGACAGAGACAGACTGAATAACACACACATACACACACACACACACACACACACAGCAACTTATCAACCATCTTTCACCTCAAGAACTAAACTTCAACACTTGCATTTCCACACAAACTATCTCCTATCAGTCACTCTCCCTCTTTCTTTTTCCTTCAAGTATGAGTAATGGTATTCCCCTAGGGCAAACTCGACCCTCTCTGTTCTTCCTTCCTTCCCTCCGGCCTCTGCCTCCACGCTACAGTAACGCTGCAATCACCATCACCAGTGCACGCGGTCATTGGTGGCTTGCTAAGGTGTCTGTGGTCAGCGATCAGCGTATATCATTGTAGGTAAGCTGTCTTGTCTTACTGTTCCGTCCTTCATTCCTAACGCCCCCCGTGTCCCGCTCAACTGTATGTCTCCCTCCCTCTATCTCACCTCTCCTCCCCTCCCCTCGCTCCGTTGCATACTTGTGTTGTAGTTTTGATTGTCTGGTATTCATGTGGTTTTTTTGTGGTTTTTCTGAGGCTGTTGAGGTTTGTGTTGTTTGTTTATTGTATTTTTTTTTTTCCTGAATGCTCCTACAAGTTTTTTTTCTTGTTTTTGTGTGTGTTTGTATTTTTGTTCCAAGATTTGTGGTTTCATTGCTATGTCGTGTGTGGCTACAAGAGAGAGAGAGAGAGAGAGAGAGAGAGAGAGAGAGAGAGAGAGACTAATATGATTGTTACCCCTGAAAACCAATTCTCTAATCGTTCTCTCTTACTCCCAAGCAAGAACCGTTTTCTTTACAGTAAAAGGATTGAGGTTATACGTCAAATCACATTTCACTTTTGCCGTTTTTACCTTTTGCCAATGACTGACCTACAACTGAGACAAGAATTAAGATTTATGTTATATATATACAAAACACACACACATACTTAACTTCTTATTCTTCCCCTGTACTTTCTTTTGTATGCATGACTTCAGATGGATTATACCTCAGAAACCTAGAAACTGAATGCGCGTGTGGTGTGTGTGGTGTGTCCGCTGAGAAAGGCGTCACGGTGGCTGGTTTGGTTAAGTTTACCCTACATCTTTGGTTACACGCGTTATTAAGCCCATTTTCTTTGAACTGGAGAGCGGAAGGCAGGAAAGGAGGAAGGATAGAGAGGAAAGGAGGAGGGAGGCTAGGAGGGGGGACAGGTAAGAGAAGATGGAAACACCTGGCCGGCGGTAAGTCTTGCGGTCTGCACTTTCCTGCCTAGATTCGTTTTCCCCTGCTTATGTTGTTATTGTTTTTGTTACTTGTGTTAGTGGTGTTATTGATATGTTTATTGTTGTTGTTGTTAATGTTGGTGGTGGTGGTTGTAATAGTATTGTTGTTGTTCTTTTTCTTTTTCTTCTTCTTCTTGTCCTTGTTGTTGTTATTAGTGCTAGTAATAGTAGTAGTAGTAGTAGTAGTAGTAGTAGTAGTAGTAGTAGAAGTAACATTACACCTTGAAAAAATAAATAAAAAAAAAGAACTCTTATTTTCATTATTTTCTCATTTGATTTCGTTCACCTTTGCTTGCCTTGGACATGACGTAACTTTCGCTCAATATGTCCCTTCTCATTGTGTCTGATCATATATATATATTTTTTTTTCGTTTTCTATCTCTTTTTTTCCTCTTAACCTCTTTATATGGCAGATTAATTTCCCAGGTAACAGTTACGTGTATTACGAAACTTTCAAATTATGCTTTTCTTTTTTTCTTCTTTTTGTTTTGTTTTCTTCTTCAGATTTCTTCAATTTTTATATTCATGTTATTTACTTTTTATTTCCCTTCTTTTGTTCAACCTGTATTTTCACTTTCACTTCATATTTTTATCTCTATTTTTAAGTTTTCTTTCTCTCTCTCTCCTTTGCATTTATAGTCATTCTTATTTCTGTTATTGCGAAAATACTTTCTCTCTCTCTCTCTCTCTCTCTCTCTCTCTCTCTCTCTCTCTCTCTCTCTCTCTCTCTCTCTCTCTCTCTCTCTCATCCATGGAAATAAAGAGAAAACAAGGAAAAACTCGTA
>NC_087182.1:1961254-1963754 GCF_035594125.1 Scylla paramamosain
GCGTCCCAATTCTCCTTCTGTTCCACTCACACCTCCACCACCACCCTGGATCTCGACTCGGCCTCCAGCATCACCACCGCCACCACCACGTCCTCCTTCACGCCCGCCATCCTGGAGAACCACGTGTGTCTCAACCTTCGTCAGGAGAGAAGGTACTGGTGAAGTGTGACCCGAGTCTGTGTTGTGTCGCGTTTTCTTTTGCCTCTGGTTTTCTTCGGGTAATGGAGAGGCTTTGCTTTTGATATTGAAGTAGTACGTGGTTATTTGGCTTGCAATGATGAGGAGGGTTTTGTGTTGGTATTTGTGAGTTGTAGTGAGTGATTATAGCGTGGTTGTTGGTGTTGATGTGTTATTAAGACACGTGAGGATCTGTCTCTGAGTTATAATTGCGTGGGTTATGTTAGGTTAGGTTAGATTGTATTACTTAATGTTGTACCTACCCTATCCAAAATCCAACCTAGTGTAATCAAACCTAACCTAAGCTAACCTTGTCTAACCAAATTTAGTCTAACATAACCTTGTCTAATCTAACTTAATCATAGCTTAACATACTCTAACTTAACATAAAACTGTTTAACCAAATCTAACCTAATCAAATCAAATTTAACCTAAATTAACCTAATCAAATCTAACCTAACCTAATAAAATTTAACCTAACCTAACCTAACCAAAGCTAACCTAACCTAACCCAACCTATTCTAACCAAACTTGACTTAGTGAAATCTAACTTAACCTCACTTAATCTAACTGTAATTAACCTAAGCTAACCTAGTCTAACCTAATCTAACCTAACCTAACGTAACCTAATCTAACTTAGTCTAACCTACCCTAGTCTACCCTAAAACTAACTTAACATCCCACAGTAACTGGAGCACACAATGAGTAGCTGTAATTAACCTAACCTAACCTAGTCTAACCCAATCTTACCTAACCTAACTTAACCTAACCACATCTAATCTACTCTAGTCTACCCTAAACTAACCTAACATCCCACAGTAAATGAAGCACACAATGAGTAATGTGTAGCTGTTAGTGTCACTGCAATTACGTGATTTTTGTGATTTAACGATGATTGGACTAGAAAAATTGCAGGTATTACGTTATTTATTGTTCCCGGGTTCTCGCGCCCATTGCTCGTTACGCTTTCATGAACTCCTTCCGGGAATTTTTTTTTTTTTTTTTTTATTACACCTTTTTAAAAATCGTTCACGGGTTTCTTCATTTTTACGGCCGGGAACAAATCGACGCAATTCTCTGCTGCTGGTGACGTGCGCTTTTTAAAACTTCACTTGTCTGTCTGTTTGTCTGTCACTCTCTTTCCGTCTCTTTTTCTCTGCGTGTCATTCGAATTTTAAACAATGGCTACACAGTCTGAGGGAGTTTTCCTTGGAGGAGGAGGAAGAGGAAGAGGAGGAGCAATAGGTTGATTTGGTTGACTGGTTGATTGATTGGCATTTTGGCGCCATAACTTTGAGGTCATAAGGTGATTCAGAGGTGGTGGAAGAGAAGGAGGAGGAGGAGAAGCTGAGGTGATCAGTTACTCGGCCTCAACAGACGTGTGTGTCAAGAGGCGATGTGAAGCTTGGGGTGGAACGCAAACAGAGAGAGAGAGAGAGAGAGAGGAGAGAGAGAGAGAGAGAGAGAGAGAGAGAGAGAGAGAGAGAGAGAGAGAGTAATTAAAACCAACATTATAACATCATCTAAACTTCTTGCAGTGTCGAAGGTTAATCTACGTCGTATATAACAGAACATATTGGTATTATCGGTATTCGAAACTACTTTTTCCTGCCTCCAGCTAACTGCACCATAAGGGGAATATCTCTTTATTTCTCTTTTTCGTCAAGCATAAAATGTTGTACCTGTAATTGGGTTCCGTGATCTGTTTAACTTTTTAATCGCATCACATTAACTGCATATCGAATTAGTGGGGGGAAAAAACACGATATTTTACACTGATTGAATTAAGCAATACTGTGAGAACAAAGACACAACACAATATCCTGTTTTCTTTTTACTGCCGAAATAGATTTTTTATTTGGTCCTGGCCATTACATTTCAATAAGGAGTGTAATAGAGATAATAGAGAGGATGAAGAAGTACAGTAACAGAGACGAGATAGTAAGGCAATGCATGAGATTAAGAACAGATCATTTTATATAGTTAGGTGCGTCCGTTACCTTCCAATAACAAGTGTAATAAAGGTATCTGAGGGGATAAAGAGCTACAATAAGAATAAATGGATAATGCAATAAATAAAGGAAAACAACAGTAAAATTAAATCACCTTATGGGAACTTTATAGGTGCGTCCGTTACCTTCCAATAACAAGTGTAATAGAGGCATCAGAGAGGATAAAGAGCTACAATGAGAATAAATAGATAATAACGCAATGAATAAAGGAACACAACAGTAAAATTAAACCTTATGAAAACTATCTCCAAATTTGTAGCTCATCAGTAAAATCCTGCTAAAACTTCCAATAACAAGTGTAATAGAGGTAT
>NC_087182.1:1968754-2068754 GCF_035594125.1 Scylla paramamosain
ATTTTCTCTTCTTTCCTTCCTTCTTTTCTTTCTTCCCTTCCTTCTTTCGTCCATTCTTCCATTTTCTTTACCGAGCAGTTACATTTTCTTTCCTTTTCTTAATAGTAACTGTGCTAAAGATTTTTATTTATTTATTTATTTATTTTATTTTTTACTTTTTTTTTTTTTTTTTGCCCTTAGATATGAAGAGAATCTGCTCTGACTCGCTTTAATTTCTCAGAAGATTGCAGTAATGGTGGAAATACCTGTAAATTTTCTGCTTTTATTGCCATTTATGCTCCTCCTCGTACGTGTAATGCGCACCGTTAAAAAAGGAGACAGGTGTGTAATGTTGGAATTTAGTACACGTGGCGGTGATAGTTGTGTGTTTTTCCGCTTATTAAATGCATATGATAATGTCTTGTTTTTATGTCAGTTTTACTTCTGGTGTGTGTGTGTGTGTGTGTGTGTGTGTGTGTGTGTGTGTGTGTGTTCAGGTGACATGACAAGTTCATAACCAAGCGTTCCATATTCTATTGTTTGTTTGTTTGTTTGTTTGTTTGTTTTCGTGTAATTTGCGCTTCAGTGAATGTGTGTCTCTAGGAAAGTAAATGTTGGTTACCTCATTAGTAGTAGTAGTAGTAATAGTTGTAGTAGTAGTAGTAGTAGTAGTAGTAACAGAAAAGTATTTAAATTTCATCGTTTATATTACCATTATTACTATTATTGCTCTTCCTTCCTTCCTTCCTTCCTTCTTCCCCTCCTTTTCTCATTCGTGTAACATGTGACGTCAGATGTGCGATCCGAACACACACACACACACACACACACACACACACACACACACGTCACCGTTCCGCCAAACATTTCACCTAGTATTTATTTTCACGCGTGATTAGAGACCCATTCCCTTGTGGCAAATAGAGCACAGGACTCGTTTCCGTCAGTGTTGGTTCTCTAAATATACGAGCCGAGATATCTGGAGCGAGTTACAAGCAAACGAATGAGCGAAACAGTGTCAGTGACTCGTTAGGTGGTTTACGCCTTTCCTTCACTTGTTACGTCACTTAGGAGCGCTGGGGGGAGTGTAGTGAAGGATGTAGTGAGATATTTACCTAGTCGTTTATTTGTTGGTTGAGTTGTTTGTGTAAAATTCCTAGGTTTTTTGTCTGAGTAAAACCTGTAATTTTTTATTTTTTTTTTTTTGCCTCGTTTGTGAGTTAACAAAAACTAATAGTATAATTAAAACATATGATACTCTAGTCTTTTTTTTTTTTCTGTCGTATGAGCAAAAAAATGTAAAGTTAAATTACTTGTTCACTTAAAATTTCTTTTTTTACCTATTTTTTTTCTCTACAAAATGTTCTGCAGTTGTTTTTCCTTCACTAACCGGGCATGTAACACCTTCAGGAAACAGGTTCAAGAGCCAAAAAAAATCCACACCGCTTCCCCATTACGTTCTGCAGGAGGAATCTTCTACTCCCGCCTTCTTACGGGTCTTGAAATAGCCCGAGTGTCTAATAAGATTGCCATGCTTCGTATAGAGTAAATTATTTCCCACCTGCGGCAAGGACGAAATTTTCCTGCACCGAAACTCAAGCGTCATGATGCTGTTAATAGTCTTCACTCCTTGCTCTACCACGCTTGGACGCCTCAAGTCAGTGTCTGGAGAATCGTCTTTTTCTGCGCGTGGAGGAGGTGGTGTCAAAAAAATCGGTGTACGCGAGACTGTTCTAAAAATAGTATTCTCAGCTTGAGTAGTGTAAGAAGAGAAAGTGGATCTGTGTATGTGTGTATCGGTGTATCAATTCTTGACTCACTGACCGCCATCCTGCTGCTCTCTGCCACGTGTCTGGACCGAGTAAGAGTCTTCACCTGGTTCCTCGTAATAGTGAGGATGTGTACACAGGAAATGAGGTTATTGAAGACTGGTTTTCGTGTGTATTTGTGTGTGTTGTGTGTGTGTATCGCTTCCTGACTCACTGACCGCCAAACTGGAATATCTCACCGCCACGTGTTTGGACCAGGGAGGAGTTTGCTTTGATAATGCGTACACAGGAAATGAGATTGGTTTTCGTGTCATTTTGTACGCATCCTGTTTACGTGGATGTTTGATGTGTAAAGGTAAACAGCTGAGATTAACCATTACCTTCATCATCATCGTCATTGTTATCATCGTCATCATCATTATAACTCTCTCGTAACAGCTTATGCATTGCTTTATTTTCAGTTAATTCTAAAACAATGATATTATTGCAAACGTATTAGTGTTTTCAAATAACTCGCCGTTTTAGTTTTCTTTAGTTTCCTTTTACTGTCTTCTTCAGTTGATATCAGTCTGAGTGTAGAAACCTAAGAATTTTACACACCCTCCAGCAGAGCCAGCCCTCCTAAAGGCGCGGGCCATGAGGCGGGAACACGCAGGGGATGGGAGCGATGCGAGGCGATGATATGCCGTGCTGCGATGCCTCCTGATACTGTAAGATTGATCGTAGTACCCAGTAATTTATGTACGTCCGCTTTTCACTGGGCAGAACATGTTCATTCCTAGAAGTGAACTCAAACACGCGATTTTCATTGTAAAGTGTTCGGTCGTATCTTGGACCTGCCACGGTTTGGAAATGTGGTGTTGCTTTACTTTTTCTACTATTTTTTAATGTAGGAATGACTCTGGCCAAGGGTGACAAAAATTAGAAAGGAAATGCCCACTGCGGTGCTGGTACCTAAAGGAGAGGACCAAAAAACTTACCCAATATTGAAGGAGTTGAAAGATCTCTTGACTGGCAACGCAGACCATCATTCCCTGTTCTCAGTGCATTCAGTACTTCCTCGTTTCCTAATACCTTCCAAAAAGTCCCTCTTAGTTCCACAGTGACAATCCATCGTGGCACCTTTACACACATGAACTTTAATGACATGTTACCTCATATTTTTAAAGGTAGAAACAGGTAGGTAAGTTTCATTCAGGGACTGCCACGTGTAAACCACATGTGTTCTTTGAGGTTTCCCTTATTTCCTTATTTTATGTTATATTATTTTTCTATGGTGTTATGTCCTTATATTCATCATGTGACGTGCATGTGAGATGAAGCGGTCCTGAATAACACTTGTTGCAGCTTCCCTTATTTTCTTATGTTCTTATTTTCCTGTGGTCTTATATTCTATTCATCATGTAACGCGTACGTGAGGCGAGAGTGACCTGATTAACACTTTCTTGCCTCCCTTCTTGCAGGTACGGGCGCCTGAACGTGCTGCGCTGGCTGCTGCTAGACGCCGGGATGCCTGGCGTGGACCGGACGCAGGGCGGAGCGTTGGCCCTGCACTATGCCGCCGCTCGTGGCTGCCTGGAGTGCGTCAAGCTGCTAGTGGAGACCTCGCCGGATTTCAGGTCAGTGTGTGGTGGTGGTGGTGGTGGTGGTGGTGTCTTTCTTGGGCCTTTTCTATCAGTTTTATTGCCCGAGCCTGAGCCTTCGTTGCATAAAAAAAGTAGTATTTAATTTTATTGATCCGATAGTTACAAGTGTTTTGACTTTTTATGTTATATGGTATGTTTTTAATGGTGCAAGTCATTTAGTCAGCATTGCTTGTATGTTTTTCATTTATGCACACGCCCATTCTGATCTTATTCGTAGCGTCTTCAGTAATAGTGTATGATAGATAGAATGAACCTGCTTCTCTCTCTCTCTCTCTCTCTCTCTCTCTCTCTCTCTCTCTCTCTCTCTCTCTCTCTCTCTCTCTCTCTCTCTCTCTCTCTCTCTCTCTCTCTCTCTCTCTCATAATATTCTTGTAGCATATTATTTCCTTCCGTTCCTCTCTCTCTCTCTCTCTCTCTCTCTCTCTCTCTCTCTCTCTCTCTCTCTCTCTCTCTCTCTCTCTCTCTCTCTCTCTCTCTCTCTCTCTCTCTCTCTCTCTCTCTCTCTCTCTCTCTCTCTCTCTCTCTCTCATAATATTCTTGCAGCATATTATTTCCTTCCGTCACGTAAGATCTCGTGATGCGGAAGTCATTTACTAAACCCATACCACCATGTGCGCCGCGTCAACTTTACGCTAGTTACCCATTCAAACTAGCCTTTCTCTCTTGTGCCTCGGAGGACCACTACTTTCTCGACACGTGCAGCTTTTAGAGGGGAACATCATTAAATAAATTGCGTTTTTATTCGTCATTGTAATAGTTCCCTCAACGCTACATCTTAAAGAACATGTATTTATTGATGAAGTGTAGTAAGAAGAATATTTATGGTTTTCCTGTTAATATTGCGCTTGGAAACATGAAAATGAATCAGGAATTCTAGAGACAGTGGAGTGAGACTTGTGGCTTATAGAAAATGGACTAGATATACGAGTGGAGATTTTAATGTGATAAATAAAAGACTTAATTTTTACGGGGTTTTGTGTAGATATGAGGTGTGATTGTAGTGGTAATGGTATGATGATGGTATCCGTAATGATTTTGAGTGATGGGAATGACGGGAAAAGTGACGGGGGATTAATATATGCGTGACAAAGAGGAGGAGAGATGTAAGGTAAGGTGATGGTGGTGGTAGTAGTTGATGGAAATTATAAGAAAAGTGATGGGGGATTAATGAATGGGTGATAGGAGGATGAATGTAAGGGAAACGGGGGGTAAGAGGCTCAGAATGTGTAGGTAATGGTATGCTAATGGTTTTGGTGATTGGAAAAGTGATGGGGCATTAATACAAGGATGTTAGATAGGAGGGATGTAAGGGAAACTGGGCTAAGTGGTGCAAAAGACTTAAATTAAAAGAAAGAAAGAAAGAAGAGAAAGAAAAAAAAAACTGCCAAAAGATGAACTGAGAAGAAATGAGGTACAGTCCAGATTAACTTAGTAGTAGTAGTAGTAGTAGTAGTAGTAGTAGTAGTAGTAGTAGTAGTAGTAGTAGTAGTAGTAGTAGTAGTAGTAGTAGTAGTAGTAGTAGTAGTGACACTCCTCTCTGGAAACACAGCAAGTTAATTAAATAAAGTTGAGTAAAGACGAGAAGGACAAGATAGAATATTCAGCATTGAGTATTTCAAAACCACAAAGCTTCATACTTTTAGAGAAGCAAAGAGAAGAGAAAACAGTAAAGTGAAACGTGTATTATTATCAGGGGCAGGTAATAATTACAAGACGCCATAAATTACGGAAGGTTTATGACATCGAGAGAAAAAAAAAACAGTTTCAGGATGTTTGTTTAAAATGCACACCATCTTAAATCACAAACCAGTTCTTTTTAAATTTAAAAGATTAAGAATGTCAGTAATAAGTTATCAGAGAGAGAGAGAGAGAGAGAGAGAGAGAGAGAGAGAGAGAGAGAGAGAGAGAGAGAGAGAGAGAGAGAGTTTATTTAGAAAGCCTGTGTACACGCAAGATAAACAAAACTACAAAAAAAATAAAGCTAATTTGAAAGCCAGCACTGAAAACAAAATAGAGAGTGACTAAGTAATTTTAATCTTCCAGTACCTGTCACATTACTTTCCTCTATCAAATCATGCAAGGCTACGCAGATACAAAAAAAAAAAAGATAAAAGAATAAGGGAAGCTGCAAGAAGCCATCAGGCCTACACGTGGCGATCCCCGTATAAAACATGCCTACCTATTTCCACCAATCACCACCCACGCATAATAAGAGGTGTTCTAGCATCCTCAAATAATTACTTAAGGCTACAGAAATACAGAACCTGGACAGTTATTTGCAAGGCTTCCTAAGAGGTACATACACCTAAGAATTTTCACTTTATACATCGCAAATTTAAAAGCTGCTACATTGTTACAGGTTTAAGGATCTGTTGGTGGAAAAAAAAACTTGCCCCTGTAGATATTTATGATCACACATGATTTTCAGTTTTGTGTTTTAGTTTCCTCGTTTCCCTTTTTTTAATTTTCTTTATTTTATTGTAGTTTTTTTTTATATTTTTTTTTATCGAAGTGTAATCAATTGTGTGACTTTTTGCGGTTTTATGACAGTTCTGGACTTTCGCGAGAGAGAGAGAGAGAGAGAGAGAGAGAGAGAGAGAGAGAGAGAGAGAAATTAGATCTACAAGTTCATTTTCTGGTTAAGATGAATCATGAACATGTAATGAAGTTCCGGATCTTAATCATGGTAGTAAATAGTAGCAAATGTTTTTACCTAGTTTAATTTATCAGTGGAATGCGGTAGGTCTCTCTCTCTCTCTCTCTCTCTCTCTCTCTCTCTCTCTCTCTCTCTCTCTCTCTCTCTCTCTCTCTCTCTCTCTCATAGTAAGACAGTAAATGGATGGATACATAAATATAAGGATTTACGCATTAGACCGTATTCGTCTGTGTGTGTGCGTGTGTGTGTGTGTGTGTGTGTGCGCGTGTGGTGGTGTGGGGTGTGCGTGCGGTTTTTAAGTCTTTTTTTTATTATTTTACCTTCTATAATGGAGTTCACACCACATTAAGTATAGTACAAGACGGAACGAAACATATGGCGGTCCAGGTAACAGTTAATTCTCTCTCTCTCTCTCTCTCTCTCTCTCTCTCTCTCTCTCTCTCTCTCTCTCTCTCTCTCTCTCTCTTTTTAGGTGTATATACGTAACCTGTGCCTCTGTTCGTGTGCGTGTATGTACGTGTGCGTGAAAAGTTGAGTGTACGTAATTCCTATCTTAGTTTAGTTCGTCAGTATCTGTCTAATTCAGAACACGTCAGGGAACTATTGAGATTCTGGGAAATTAAACTAAATATAGAGGTGAGTGCTAAGAAAAAAGAAATCAAAATTCTTATCTTTCTCCCACATCCGTTAACTTTCATGTCTGTTAGGTGAACGAAAAACTTGCTAGCGCTCTCTCTCTCTCTCTCTCTCTCTCTCTCTCTCTCTCTCTCTCTCTCTCTCTCTCTCTCTCTCTCTCTCTCTCTGTCTGTGTCTGTGTGTCTGTCTCAAGTTTTCAAACCAAATTCAAGTCAAGTTTTCAAATTTCCACTTATGTTGACTAAGATCAAAGAAAAAAAATGTTTATCTATCGGTCTGTCTGTCTTTGTGTCTCTTTAACGTTTCCAAGTCAGTGTTAATTATGGGTTAGATTAGAGATCGGCTAGAGTGAAGGAGACTGTAGTAGTAGTAGTAGTAGTAGTAGTAGTAGTAGCAGTAGTAGTGGTGGTGGTGGTGGTGGTGGTGGTGACGGGAGAGGAGAGGAGGAGAGGAGAAAAGGTATACTAGGGGAGGTAGAGGTGGAGGAAAGAGGGGAGGGAGTCGGAAAGAACTTAGATGGAACGGGGAGTCAACACAACACACATTAGTTTCTCCACGCCGCCGACACACACCCCCAGCAACCCTACACGAGGCCTGGGGCGCGCAGTGTGTGTCTCAGTGTGTCTTGGCTGCAGTGCGTTGGCGGTGTGTGCGGGGGTGTGGTGGGTGTGGTGCGTGTGTGGATGTGCGGAGTTTTTGTGGCGGTAGGCGGTGACGTTTGACCGGTTTGGTAGTTCTCGTTCGAAAGCCGGTTGTGTATTACAGAGCCAGGCTGATTCCAGGTAATAAACTAAGTAGTATGTCACACTGGTTTGTACTTGAAAACAGGCGTATCAATGTCTGAGTGTAAAAATAAACCATAGGCCGTAAAATTTTATGTTGTTGATTTTTCTCGTGTTAGAAGAGTGCAAATCGGCAGGTTACGTTAATTGCTACCTATAAGCGTACAGAAACAAAAGCAATCGAGGAAACAAAGCTTAATAACACTTGACACCGGAAAAAAAAATCATTGACATCAACACCTGAAAGATACAGCATCCCCTCTAGGCGCATTAATTAGTGCAGGTGTGAAAGCTTACCTGTCAACACACCTGCTTTGTACCTGACTCAGCAACGACAGAATATGACAGACCTGGAAGCGTAAATAAACTTGACATGCATACAAGGTAATGTGCGCATGTGAGTGTGTGTGTGTGTGTGTGTGTGTGTGTGTGTGTGTGTGTGCATGTGTGTAGTAAGTATGTCACGCTTTCCCGTAGAGTCAACTGTCTTCTTTTTCCTTCTGTTTGTTACGCTAAAGAAGTGTTTGTTTGTCTGCGTGTTGACTCGCTTACCTGCGGACAAACACACCTGGGCGGAGGGTCACGAAATGAGTTCTGTTGTGATGCTCCTCCGCGTTGTTCTGTCACGTTGCCTTGTGTTCTGCTCTTCTTTCCTCCCCCACTGTGCTGTTTGCTCGATCTGCGTCCTGTGCTGCTCGGTCTGCCCCTGTGCTGCCTTGTTAGACTCAGTTGTGCTTGTGATGTGAAGGATGGCGGTCTTCTTGAATAGCCAGGTTGTGGTGTGGTGGTGGTGTGTGGTGGTGGTGGTGTGTGGTGGTGGTGGTGGTGTTGGTGCGGTGTTCGTGATGCTGGTATTGGTAATTGTGCTGTTATTACTGCTACTACTACTACTACTACTACTACTGATAATGATAATAATAATAATAATAATAATAATAATAATAATAATAATAATAATAGTACTTCTATTACTACTACTACTACTACTACTGCTACTACTACTACTACTACTACTACTACTACTACTACTACTACTGCTGCTGCTGCTGCTGCTACTACTGCTACTACTGCTACTGCTGCTGCTAGTACTGCTATTACTACTACTGCTACTATTACTGCTACTATTACTACTACTACTACTACTACTACTACTACTACTACTACGAGAGAGAGAGAGAGAGAGAGAGAGAGAGAGAGAGAGAGAGAGAGAGAGAGAGGAGAACTATGGGCCAGATAGGGATGGAAAGTGGGTTGGCTTTCTTGATGGGAAACATGACGCAGTGGAAACTCCTCAAACAAAGGAAATTGACAATGACTTGTGAGGAGGAAAGTGTTTAATCGCTCTTTCTCGAGACGCTTCGTGGAGTCATCGATGTTGTGGTTGCTGGAATTGTGTGTCTGTGTCTCTATCACTTTATCGTTTATTTTGAATGTAAATAGATAATGGCTGCTAAATATACTAGGAGATTATTATTATTTTCTCTTAAGTCTTAGGGAGGTCGTTCAAGTGGAGTCACCTATGTTGTACCAGGTGGAATTTTGTCTTTGTGGTTTTATCATCATTTCAGCGTCTATTCTGAATGTAAATAGTTAATGGTTGCTAAATAGGCCAAGAGATTATTGTTCTTTTAAGTCTTAGGGAGATCGTTCTTGGGCTGGTTTATAAAGGAAACTCTCAAATTCCGTTGCCACAAAGAAAATTGAAGTAGAAAATTTAAAGGGAAGCTGTTTTATTTTATTTGTTTTATTGCTTTACGTGTATATGTGCTGAAGTTGTGTATTTTTTATTGTTATTGTTCCTGTATTTTATTGATTTAGAATGGTGTTTTCTCTCTCTCTCTCTCTCTCTCTCTCTCTCTCTCTCTCTCTCTCTCTCTCTCTCTCTCTCTCTCTCTCTCTCTCTCTCTCTCTCTCTCTCTCTCGCTTCCAGCATTGAAAAGTAGATATTTTGCAGTGATTTTTATTCTTTACTTTTATGAAGAGAGTAATGGTTTCTAAATTTTTCCTCTTGTTTTCTGAGGCTTTCGTGAATGTTGGCGATGTTACTGGACAAAGATCAAAGACACGAAACAAAAGCACTGTAGAATAAACACAAATACATTTTTTCCCAATATCTATTTATGTTTCCAATTATTTCGTATGATTACCAGTTATGAGATCTCTGCTTTCTGTATACATCCTAATAAGTAAATAATAGCATTAAATATCGTACTTTTTATCAATTAGGAAGCTAACGTAACGACACACAGAGAGAGCAAAGAAACTAAACCCTTCTCTTAAGACTAAACACACACAAGTAACAAGTCAGGCTCCTTTTAACCATTTCACTGCTATTTGGTACTTCTTTCCTTAATTACCAATCACGCTGAGACATCTTCACTTGTTCTCTAGCCACCTCCAATCCTTAAACTGCGTAGAAATTGCAAAACCTATTCTTTTCATCTCATAATTTCTTGTTCATGCTTATAAAGACTTCATGCATTATTTCTGGTGCTGGTGTTTCGTATCACAGTGAAATGGTTAATACATCTTGGTGCTTTCCCTTCCCACACACAAGTAACAAGTCAAACTCCTTTCAATACACCTGACTTCCTACACTTCCCTCTCCCAGTAACACCTGAAGTGTATACCCGGCTAATTTCTAACCTTAGCGGTGTGTCGTTACGTTTCCCTCGTCACCGTAGCGTTACAGTGGTTTACAGAGGCGTCATGCTCGAGGGGAGGAATGTGTCGCTGCCCAGATCAAGTACAGTTACCATTGCAGTCTTTGTTACCTCAGCAGTTGACTTGTAGTGCAGCGAGGAGAGGCGGGGTAATGTTGGGGTGAGTGTGCTGGAGCCTCGATTTGTCAGTCTTTTGGTCAGGTTTGTTTGTCAACTTGTAGAGCGGGAAGAGGCTTGGTAAGGGTTGTGTGTGTGTGTGTGTGTGTGTGTGTGTGTGTGTGTGTGTGTGTGTGTGTGTGTGTGTGCATTTTTTATCATCAACTTATTATCTTCCTTCTTCTTTGTTCCCTTGGGGCTCACTCACCTTCCTCTGGTTTCTCTGCTCTCTCTCTCTCTCTCTCTCTCTCTCTCTCTCTCTCTCTCTCTCTCTCTCTCTCTCTCTCTCTCTCTCTCTCTCTCTCTCTCTCTCTCTCTCATCATAATCTAGTATCAAAAAAGGGGCAGCAGATGTTAGAGATTTTTATAGCAAGTCAGTAGCAGTTTTTATTCCGTCAGTTTGATTGTTGGCCTAACTCGGCCTTTTATTGCTTCGTATCTCCATTTTTCCTTGTCGCCACCCAGAATTCTTAGAGACAGGCTATCATTTGTAGACATTATTTCCATTATCTCAAATCTCATTATGTTCAGATGTCGCTAAAACCTAAAACATTTTCGCTAGTTTAGTATATACCGGATTTATCGGCAGGAGAGAGAGAGAGAGAGAGAGAGAGAGAGAGAGAGAGAGAGAGAGAGAGAGAGAGAGAGAGAGAGAGAGAAACTGCAGACAAAGAACTATATAGATTAAAGATATTAAACTTTCCTTTGATAGCCTTGAAGTAGACAAAGCAATTCAGGTCTATGATTGGCTAAAGGAGGAAGAGCAAGCAGAGAACGAGATGCAAGGATAGAACGTGGTGAGGTAGAATGGAATAGACAAACAGGAGACAAAAATAGTGACGATGTTTACAGGTCTTAATCTTGCAGTGGTTATAGAAGAGTCTGTGATGAGCAGAGAGAGGGATGGAGAACCTCTGTGTTGAGTCTTTGTGGTCATATACGACGATGGCTGCTGTATCTCTTGGTGGTAAATCAATTATCATACCTCTGTTGATATCACAAGGGAAGTTTATTTACCAATGGTGCGTCTTAATTCAGTAACTAACTTCTGACATTTTTTTTTTTTTGGAGGGTCCTGGCGTCTCAGTGGGTCTTTCTATTTCCCTTCCCCTGCATTTCTCTTGTCCTAGGTCGGTGCCTTTCTTACATAAAAAAAAAAAAAAAGTCTGAATTTTAAAGTTTCCCACAATTTAGAAACTTCCCGTGACATGCAGTGGAATTATTGAAGCTGAGAATGATGAACTAAGGAAGAATCCGTGTACTTTCCCAGGCTCTACTTTTCGAGGCTTTAATCATTGGCCCGCCTCAGATGACCTACAGACAAAAGCAGGCCCGGTTCTCTTCCTGGACAGCCTCACCTGCACTATCAAGAGGCAGACACGTACTGGCGGACACGTTATGATCCCTCTGAGGCCTCACAACCCGTCAGACGTGTTGCAAGTTTTCTACTTTTTTATTATAAGAGGATTTCTGGAATAGAGAGCAGGAGTGATCCGCGTTATTTGGAATTGTATGAAATTACACTGTTGGTTGTTACAGTTGGCGTGGCAAGATTTCCTTGTCTTGCCTGCAGTGTTTCGTCAAATTGTGTTTTCGATATTTCAGGCAATCGTTCTACTTCGTTAGTTTTTGAAATGAATACAGCGCCTTGTTTAACACGACCTGGAACAAAAACAAGGAGTAAAGAAAATGTAAATTCATAAGAAATATACCCGCGATCCTTCCATTACTGCGCAAAAAAGTGAGTTTCAATATTTTTTTAAGCAGTTGTTGATGTTCGTTTAACTTTAAATTGAGATTTTTTTTCTCTTCTTATTTTTTTTTTTTTTTTTGCTTTACAGAACGTAGATGAAAAAAAAGACATGGAAAATGGAAGGTGTGTGTGTGTGTGTGTGTGTGTGTGTGTGTGTGTGTGTGTGTGTGTGTGTGGAAGGAAGAAAGTTCATCAATACTGTGTAAGAGAATGTTTCTTGGAGGCGTTTAGAAGTTTCAAGGCTTAATATACTCTCTGCGATCACTCGGCAATTTTCCTGCAAGTTTCCTTTAAGTGTTGAGAGAGATACAGCAGAAAATAGTGTAAGATCAAAACGCAGCGTATAAAAGAAACAGAAATTCTCTTATCATGATCAAAAAACTGAGGCAATATAACACAATTGCCTGTTTGGAAGCCTGAGAATGTGATAGCTTGTGTGAATGTGTGGTTTTCTTGACACTAAATTTAGAATCTTTCTTTTTTTTTTTTTGTTTTTTTGTCAATTCACTTAATCCGGTTATTGGAATGTTGTTAAAATTAGTATCGTCAAGTTCTTTGTTTTGCGTCACTTACTCCAATTCTGCACCTTGCTTTTGTTAGTTCTATTACGGATTTTGCACCAATGTTGAATGACAGCATGAGTACCTAACGAAAGCAAAACCAAAGCAAAAAGGACATTAACTGGTCTTACAGCGCAACCTATTCTCGTCACAACAGGTTCGACATTATGTTTTTCATAGATTCAGAAAGGAAGAGAACTGAATAATTAATGCACGAAGGTCAAGAGGAATTGGAGAAACGACATTTATATTTTAGCAAAGAAAAGTGAATGGATCATTATTCTGTCGGGTTAGTAAATGAAAAAAAAAAAAAGTGGTATTAACAGTGAATAGGGAGAAAGTGTAATGATTAATACACGAAGGTCAAGAGAAGCTAGAGAAGTGACGCATTCTCAGATAGGAAGGAAAAATGGAGGCATCATTGTTTTGCCGGATTAGTAAATGATAAAGCTGAGTGGTATTAGTGGTGTCTGGAGCTGTGGCTATCGTCTAGTGAAAGCTCAGTGAAGTGTGTATCGGATATGCAGGATAGAAAGATAGGATTGGAAGATAGAGAGAAAGATAGATAGCAAAACAGATGGCAAGATAGATAGATTGATAAGGTTTGCAAGATAGATATACATTCATAGATATGGTTGGAAGATAAATAGATAAGGATGCAAGATAGATAGATAAATGCCAAGACAGAAAAACAGATAGCAAGACATAGCAAGACAGGTATATAGATAGATAGATAGATAAGGTTACAAGATAGAAAAGTAAGGTTGATAAGGAGTCTGGATCAGGTGGCTTTGATGATAAGTTCTTGATACTCTAGCTACAATCTAGTGAGAGAGGTCAGTCATCTGGGTTGTGCTTCAACATAAGGAAACACGGCAGCAAAACCCTCCGATGTCCGGGATGGCAGGCGTAGTAATGCTTAAAGGTCTCTGGTCCGGTTGAGACAGGTTGAGGGAGGGCAAAAAAAGACGTGGGGAAAAAGACTTCTATTTGAAAAACTGGGATCTTTCTTTTTTTTTTTTTTTTTGATAGCATTACATGCGAGTACTTAATGAATTTAGCTGTGGGAATATTAGCTATGAACGAGTTATAAAGTATCCATTGCTGCTTTTTCATAATTTTTAACCATTTTTTGCCACCCAGTTTACTTCATCGGTTTTGTTAAGTTAGGTTAGGTCAGGTGAAGTGAGGTTAGGTTAAGTAAAGTTAGGTTTTTAGTTAGGTTAGGTTAAGTTAGGTTACATTTTTTTAGTTAGATTAGATTATGTTTTTAGTGATAATAACTTAGGTTTGATTTTTAGTTACCTTAGATTAGGTTTTTAGTTAGGTTATGTTTGGTTAGGTTAGATTTTTACCTCATCAGTAGATTTCGCTTCACAGGTGCTGGGCGACTCTCGTTTCGTAAAAAATGGAGATGAACAGGAGATGAACAACTGCTCTGCACGCCCTTGGCACTACCCCCTCCTTGTAACGGGATGCCCTTTCTTGGCTGAGGGGCGCCGTGTTAACCCTCCTGTAGTTAACGAGCTATGGTAATGAAGCTCGTAATTTGGTAGCTGTAATTACTATTGTTTCTGAGCGAACGATTCTCTAAAGGGGCATGGAAAAAATTACCGAGGATGTTAAAGAAAGGTGATATTTGCATCCACTTACTGGGGTTGTTTGTGTCTACTTAGGTTCTCCATTCGTATACTGAAGGTTCCTGTGGTGGTTGTGTTGGGAAAGGTAAAGCGATTTTGTGGGGATGAAAAGTGAATAGAATCTAAATGTGAGATGATAAGGCTTGAATATTGTCACGGATAGCATTACCAGAGAGAGAGAGAGAGAGAGAGAGAGAGAGAGAGAGAGAGAGAGAGAGAGAGAGAATTTAACGGACAAATCAGCGTCGCATTGCAAAAGTGAAACAAAAATTATTTCCATACAGCCAGTGAAGTGACGCCTGGCTGCGCACGTGAAGTGAAGTGAAATGAAGTGAAGTGGATCTTTCATGAGTACTTAGGTAGCAGGTGACGGGCGAGGTCGGGATGTCGGCAAAAATTATCACCATTTCACCTCCAGGTACACACACACACACACACACACACAAATCAGAGCATATTTCAGTCTTCTGTCATACTCCCTCCTGTGCACACATTTCACCCTCTGTACATCCACACAACCATGCGCCAACACAAGGAAGGAGATTCGTGGCAAAGTATTGGATGTCACTATCAAGAGTCGAGGAACAAGAAAATGGTGCTTGATTGGTGGCAAGGTGATCTGTCTCTTCTCTCAAGGTGTGGTTAAGTATCCTTTTCCCTTGCATCCTTCTTGAGTCCTGTTTATGCTCAAGTAGGATATTCTGTGAGTGCTTTCTTTTTTTTTTTTCTCTCTCTCTCTCTTTCTCTCTATGCTTCCCAGCGCTAACTTCTCCTTTTCTTCCTCCTCTATCTCTCACTCCTCTTTTTCTTCCTCAATAAACGTAATCAGATAAAAGTTTCTATATTCACTTTGCTCTTCCTGTTTATCCTCCTTGTGGCACTAATGTGGGAGAGCGAATGGAGTGCTCGTGCCTCTGAAAGAAAATGACTCGCCTTATCTTTCGCTAACATCTCCTTATGCATGTCCATATTTGTCCTGCAGTTTCTTTCGCACGATTTCTACCGCCCGCCTGCTGCTGTTCCCAGTGTACTCTCTCCTGCGTTATTTCTTTTACTCTTCACTGCCAGACTTGCATTTTCCTGATACACTCCTTCGCCTCTGCTCACACCCTCCCGCACCCCAGTTGCACGTAGGTAACCTCAGTTTGTTGCCCTCGTGTTCTCTCGGCTCTTTGGAAGCCCATCGTAGCAAGTCCTCCCGCTATTCAGTCTAAAATATGTTTTTTCTTCCAAAACTGGTTCACGTCCTACCAGAACTAGGTGAGGCTTCCCAGTTCCGTCAAAAAAAAGAAAGAAGTCGTTGATTATTGCTTTGTTTAAGATGGCGAGTAACTGAGAGGAGATTTATCAGATGCCATAAGCCACATTAAGACACACTCAGCAAGTACAAGAGTCAGTACATTATGGAGTAACCTAGGACGATGCCCGTTTTCTTTGCGAGTAAATAGATTCAGAGTGCGTGTTACGTTGGAGCGTCAGTTTCACCCCCAAGGCAAGGCAGCAGCTGAGACTATTAGTGCCCAGTGTCCCGTTTGTTTTCATTCCCTGGATCGCTTTCCAACTGACACCCTCCTCCTCCTCCTCCTCCTCCTCCTCCTCCTCCTCCTCCTCCTTACCTGTGGTCGCCTCCTCGGCCTGTTTTGGGACCGTTCTGTGGCGACCCCCTTTTGGTTCTCCCGTTCTTGTTTTGATACTGAGAAAGTTTTGCCTAATTTTCCTTATTTCTTTCTCTTTCTTTTTGTTGTTGTTGTTGTTGTTGTTGTTGTTGTTGTTGTTGTTGTTGTTGTTGTTCTTCGTGTCTTTTCTTTTGTCTTCTTATTTTCTCTGTTTATTTCTTCTTCTTCTTCTTCTTCTTCTTCTTCTTCTTCTTCTTCTTTTTCTTCTTCTTCATCCTCATCTTCTTGTTCTTGTTCTTCTTGTTCTTCTTGTTCTTCTTGTTCTTCTCTTTCTTGTTGTTGTTGTTGTTGTTGTTGTTGTTGTTGTTGTTGTTGTTGTTGTTGTTGTTGTTGTTGTTGTTGTTGTTGTTGTTGTTCTTCTTCTTCTTCTTCTTCTTCTTCTTCTTCTTCTTCTTCTTCTTCTTCTTCTTCTTCTTCTTCTTCTTCTTCTTCTTCTTCTTCTTCTTCTTCTTCTTCTTCTTCTTCTTCTTCTTCTTCTTCTTCTTCTTCTTCTTCTTCTTCTTCTTCTTCTTCTTCTTCTTCTTCTTCTTCTTCTTCTTCTTCTTCTTCTTCTTCTTCTTCTTCTTCTTCTTCTTCTTCTTCTTCTTCTTCTTCTTCTTCTTCTTCTTCTTCTTCTTCTTCTTCTTCTTCTTCTTCTTCTTCTTCTTCTTCTTCTTCTTCTTCTTCTTCTTCTTCTTCTTCTTCTTCTTCTTCTTCTTCTTCTTCTTCTTCTTCTTCTTCTTCTTCTTCTTCTTCTTCTTCTTCTTCTTCTTCTTCTTCTTCTTCTTCTTCTTCTTCTTCTTCTTCTCCTTCTTCTTTTTCGTCTTCATCTTCATCATCCTCATCATCATCATCTTCATCATCTTCATCATCATCATCATCATCATCATCATCTTCATCATCATCATCATCATCATCATCATCATCATCTTCTTCTTCTTCTTCTTCTTTCTTCTTCTTCTTCTTCTTCTTCTTCTTCTTCTTCTTCTTCTTTTTCTTCTTTTTTTCTTCTTACACCACCACAACTACTACTACTACTGATACCACCACTACTACCAATACCACTACTCCTATTACCACACACACACACACACACACTAATACACTAACACCACCCGTAACATTAAATTCACATCTTATCCCTCACACTCTCACATAACCAACCTTCTATCCTTGGAGGAAATACCTTTAAAACTATAGTAACTGACGGTGGTGATGGTGGCTGTCGCTTATATGGAAAGAAAAGTAGGTTAAAAAGTTCCTGGTTTTTTATAAGTATTCACTGGGTCTGTAGGCAAGTCTATCTCTTGGTGCTTAGCCAGAATACAACCGTGCTTTTCCTGTCCAGCCCGAGGGAGGGAGATAATGTGTGAGATCGAGTAGAGCAAGAAATAAGGGAGTGTTCAGAACCTGCGAGGAACAAGGAAAAGAGAAGAAATTTAGTAAGAGGTAAAAATAAAAATTCAACTGTTTTTTGCGTCCGTGCGTACGTGTGTGTGTGTGTGTGTGTGTGTGTGTGTGTGTGTGTGTGTGTTGTGTGTGAAGGAGGGAAAATTGTAAAGAGTCGAGGAGGAGGAGAAAGAGGAAAAGAATATAGTGATAAGTTTAGATGATATTGGTGATATTGACTGGAATAATGATGATAATGATGACGATTATGATGATTATGTGAGGGGAAAAACAGAACAGAGTTAGCGAAGAGGAAGATATATGGGAGCAAGAGGAGAGAAAGTGAGGGAGAGGAGGAGATAGAAGAGACTTAAGAACGTGTGAAGAAAGGAAGAAAAGCGAAGAATAATGATAATGAGGACAGGGAAGAGAGGAAGGAAGGAAAGTGAAGGACAGGGCTAAGAAAAGTAGGGAGATGAAGGACACAGATAATAACACTCCCTATAAGCTTCCCACGAGAGACCTTACTGCCAAATGTTTTAGTGTCCCATCTCAACGACTTTCAACGGACGCTAGTGAAAGGTATAGGGATTTTTAAGGGTGTTTGTTTGATAGCAGTGATAGTTTAACCCTTCACTGCTTTTGACACCTTTTCCCTTAATCACAAACCTAACTTAACCTAACCTAACCGAACGTAACCTAACTTAATCCAACCTAACCTTACTTAACCTAAACTAACTGAACCTAACTTAACCGAACCTAACCTAACCTAACTTAATCTAACTTAACCAAACTTCTCACCTAATCATAACCACTCTTGAGATCTCTATTTTCATTCGACACCCAAATCTATACATTATACCAGCTAGACAATGAAAAATCTATTGCTATAATACCATTCGTTTCTCATCGTAGTTAAAGAGATTTGCACTGTGATTTTTAGTACTGTGAATTGTATACCGTAATGAAGGTGTAATGACTCTCCTTCATTGCTATACTCGTACAATTTGCTTCCAAGATCACATTTTTACGCACTTATTATTGTAGCTCACTCACTAGAAAAGGTGAACACATTAGTCTCCCTGTCAGTCTTCTTTTGGATGTCCGTGCAAACCATTTTTATTAATCTTTTGAATATTAGGAAAAAAAAATCGTAGTAGTAATAGCGTTAAGAACCCGACTAGTCATCTCTGTAGTCTTTGAAAAATAGCCCTTCTGAAATACCAAAGCGTTTCAGAATACAGGGAGACAAACCAGGAAGAGACTCGGGTACATGAGACAGCAGAGTAAGAATCTCTCACCCCATTGGCCAAGAGGTATGCAATATCTTCCCGAAGTAACCAATGGGGAAGCAGACACTTTCCTGCGGCATGACCATTAAATTTAATTAACGCATTTTTTTTTCATACTACCCCCGTGAATCACTTTTTTCTGCAATTTGTGGTGCTTCCGTTACCGCAGCATCCATACTCTCCGCCTCTCCTGCCGTCAGATGAGCTGCGGACGGGAGAAAGTACTGGATTATTGGGAAATGTTAGGAAACTTTTTTTTCTGTAGACGCAAGGAGGAGAGCGGAGGGGAAGGAGTGTAGGAATGGCCAGGAAATGCGAGGAATGTCATGCTTCTTGCTTCATAAAACGTGTGTTGGTATTCAGGCTCGCGTGAAATCTTTGTATTAGTATTTTTTTATGGGTACTTTCGTCATTTGTGGTTTATCTTTGTTACTGTGTGTTTCTGCCTTGTATGTGTGTCTTTGTTTGTTTTTTGTATGTCTTATTATCTCTCTCTCTCTCTCTCTCTCTCTCTCTCTCTCTCTCTCTCTCTCTCTCTCTCTCTCTCTCTCTCTCTCTCTCTCTCTCTCTCTCTCTCTCTCTCTCTCTCTCTCTCTCGTGCAAGGCTCTATTCCTAACCTGGTTTTTAACTTTTTTACTAACCAAGGTCCGTCTTGTTGCAGGTATGTCCGCGGCTACTACAAACACTGCCCTGCACTTCCTCACCCTCGCTCCGTTGCAACAGGTTTGGAGCAATTCATCTTCTTTCTCTATTATTTATCAGTGTGTGGGACTGGCTCCGCTAATGGCAAGCAAAAATGATCCGCTATAAGACACTCTGCTATCTAAGTAATTATTTTCCCGCTGAATACCAGTTTACCTAAAACTTGCCGATTTAGAAAGTCTTAACGGAATCTGACGTCACATAATACATTTAATCTAACGGGATCTGCCTTCGTTTAGTCTCTGTTATTCAAGTTTTGATAAGGGTACAGTGGTTTTAGCAAGAATATACGGACCTTACAAGATGTACTAGTTGATGAAACGGGATCTGTCTTCGTTTAGTCTCTGTTACTCTAGCTTTCATGAGGGTAAAGTGGTTGGAGCAGGAATATACGGACCTTACAAGATGCACTAGTTGATGAAGCAGGATTTGCTTTCGCTTAGTCTCTGTTACTCAAGTTTTGATGAGGGTAAAGTGGTTGGAGCAGGAATATACGGACCTTAAAAAATGCACTAGTTGATGGAACGGGATCTCTCTTCGTTTAGTCTCTGTTACTCAAGTTCTGATAAGGGTACAGTGATTGGAGCAAGAATATACGGACCTTACAAGATGCACTAGATAAGTTAAAGAAACGGAATCTGTCTTTGTGTAGTGTTTGTTCCTCAAGTGACAAACTTTGGTAAGCATACTTTGATTTCTTTTATGCGAAGGGAAACCAGAAGATATCGAAGAAAAGCCCAACTGAAGATCCCTCTTAGTGTCCGAAAGTTCAGTCATTATTTGTCTATAAAAATCGTGGTTTCTGTTAACCGGTCACTTACCTAGATAATTTTACATACGGTCATACGATACAATGATATATCTATATATATATATATATGTATATATATATATATATATATATATATATATATATGTATATATATATATATATATATATATATATATATATATATATATATATATATATATATATATATATATATATATATATAATTTTTCTTTTTTTACTCGTTCCTATACACTTTTCTTTTAATAAACACACTTTCTTACTCTTAAAGGATGCAAGATTCTGTTTCGATCTGAAATATGACAGCATTCTTGGTGGTTGAAGTGCTACAGTCTGTTACAATACTAGACTTTTCCAGCTTAGCGTTACTTCTTGATCTGTCTTAATCTAGAATCCCCTTTTTCTAAACGCTATCTTTTGTTCGCATTTGGCAAAATTTTCCTATCAAACTTTACTGTAGTGATGGGCAGCGTATCATCAAGAAACGAAGAGAAACTTAATAATTCTTTCATAATTTGTAGGCTTTGAAGATGACGTGCTGAGGAACCAAGTCTCCTCGTATTTCATGAGGCTTTCATGAGGGCTTCTTACAAGGGCCACAGAGATTATCAGTCAAATTTTCTTAAGCGTTTTTCCAATTGGTAATGCAAAATTCGTAAATTATCACAAATCATAGAAACGTCTTTGAAAAATTCCAGTAACGGCCACTAGAGTGCTAAACGTCTCAAACACTTTAGGCTATCAAAAATATCTACTTTCAGAAACTAGAGAGATAAGCGATAAGGTTTTCATGTGCGTTCTTTTCCAAATGAAGTAGAATTGGAAAACTATGAGTAGAATCACGAAGGTTCCCTTGAAAAACTCCAGTAACATCCATTACAGACTGATAAATATCTTAAACACTTCGGAATATCAGAGAGGTTAGTGTGAAGCGCTACAACGATAAGGAGTCGAATCATGAGTGTTTTTCCAATTGATGATAAGGAATCCAAGTTAAACTATCGCTGGAATCACAGAAGCACCTTTGAAAACACTCCGATAACGTCCATTACAGCCTGTTAAATGTCGAGATAGTAACGAAAAAAATTTAAAAACATCATTCGAGTCATGAGTGTTTTACCCAGTTGATGATAAAAAGAAACAGACAAAACTATCGCTAGAATCACTGAATCACCCTTGAAAAAAGCAAATTAACGTTTATTACAGCTTGTTAAATGCCATTAGTAACGCACTGAAACTTTTAAAACATCAATTGAATCATCAGTGTTTTTTTCCATTAGGTGATAAAAGAATCCCAGACTAACTATCACTAAAATCACTAAAGTATCTTTTGAAAAACGCGAATAACGTCCATTACAGCCTGTTAAATGTTAAAATAAGACACGGGAATCCTTAAAAACACTGGCTTCCTTTATTTTGCAACCTTTAGCGTGTCAGTGTGGTCTCTTGATGGCGTGGCGGTGGTGGTAATGGTGGTGTGGAAGCAGCTTGGCAGTACTGGGAAAAGAACCTTCGCATGTTTTCAAGACAGTAGTAATGGGGATAGCGTGGTGGTGATGGTAGTGGTAATGGTGGTGGTGGTGGTGGTGATGGTGGTGGTGATGTACAAAGCGGTGGTGTTAGGGTGTTGTATTGCTAATGGTATTTTCTCTCCCCTTCCTCCCCCTCCTCCTCTTCCTCCTCCTCTTGACACTTCCTCTTGACAGTTCCTTCTTCCTTTGCTTCTGTCTCTGTGTTTCCTTCTTTTCATTTTTATTTTCTGTTATCCACATTTTCTTATTCCCTATGTATTCATTTGGCTGTCTGTCTGTCTGTCTGTTTGTCTGTCTGTCTGTCTGTCTGTCTGCCTATCCGTCTGTCTGTCTGTCTGTCTCTCTCTCTCTCTCTCTCTCTCTCTCTCTCTCTCTCTCTCTCTCTCTCTCTCTCTCTCTCTCTCACCACAACCCCCCCCCCTCTCCCCGCGAAGACTGACGCCTCCTTAATTGGATATAAGATCACAACATTATGAAAAACTGAACGCTCTCTTTAGAATGCGGCAAATGAGCTCTTTGTCATAACAACACAACAGTGGCAGCTGGCCCTTGGCGGCTCGCGAGTGTCCCTATTACGAGCAATGAATAGTAATGTGTTTGTCTGTGTGTTTGTGTGGTGTGGAGGGAAAGATGGAGAGGAGTGGTGGATCATGTAAAATTTTCTTGCAAGGGCGACTGTCAGTAGTAATAATAATAATGTCTGTCTGTGAGTTTGTGTGGTGTGGGGGCGAAAGTTGAAGACTGATGGATTATGTAAAATTTTCTTCTTGATGTAAAAGTATTAAAAATTTGTGTTTATTTCGAGTGCAAGGGCGACTGTGAGTAGCAATGTGTGTGTCTGTGTTTGTCTGTGTGTGTGGGGGGTCGGGGGGGAAGGAGGAGAGGAGTAAAATTTGTCTTCCTAATGTAAAACTATAAGAAAAAAGGTGTTTATTTGGAGTCCAAGAGCGACCATGAATTGTAATGTGTCTGTCTGTGTGTGGGGGGGATGGGGAGAGGAGGAGAGAGGTCATGCATAGAGTTAACCTTTCTTCTTCATTTAAAAGTACACAAAAAAAAATGGCGTTTATTTTGGAGTGCAAGGGCAAGCAATCTGTCTGTCTGAGGGGGAATGGTGGAGACGAGTCAAAGATAAAACAAGTATTTCTTCTAGATATATAAATACAAAAAATTGGTGTATATTTGAAGTGTCAGGGAGAGATCCAGGATGCAGACGGGAAAAGCCTCGACTCACAGGTCAAGACAGGTCCAAGAAAACGAGAAAATTAGTTAGAAAAAAAGAAAAACAAAGCCACGTTCTGCCTTGAAACTTGCCTCAGGAAAATGGTTAAGAATGATTACATTAACTGTTTATTTCTGTGTGTGTGTGTGTGTGTGTGTGTGTGTGTGTGTGAAAGTATGACTTTCTTCTACGTATTAAAAATATATTACAGGATTATCTCATTTATATTAAGAAAGATTGTGCATTATTCTTATCATTATTTCTATTGCTGCTTTTATTGTTGTTGTGTTGTTGTTGATGTTCATGTTATTGTTATGACTATTATTATTATTATTGTCATCATCATTACCATCACCACCACCACCACCACCACCACCACCACCACCACCACCACCACCACCAGAAGTAACACTATCAACCTAACCAGTAAGAGTAGCAGGACCAGTAATATTAACGAAGTCTTTGCTACAGCTCCCAGTGATCTGATAAATTAAACTTCTCTACCAGTACCCAATTAAATATTCCTCCTTCACATTAGCGTCGGCAGAGGAGAGATGTCTGAACCTTTGAAAACTGGAGGTAACTTCTGTTAATGACTTCTTTTTCTCTTTATCAAAACAGAAGCCAATACGAGGTAATATATAAGAATTTTGTTGTGGATACATTTACATAGAGATTAGTAAGCACTGAGTAACGGGAAGACTTGCTGCTTGCTTGACGGAGAGAAGAAATGAGATATGTTGTCTGGTTTTCTGTCTGACGGGAGAGGAAAGGAGAGGAGAAAAAGAGATGTTTGATTTATGTATTTGTGATTTGTGATTATAATTCTCTCTCTCTCTCTCTCTCTCTCTCTCTCTCTCTCTCTCTCTCTCTCTCTCTCTCTCTCTCTCTCTCTCTCTCTCTCTGCAAGACTAATATTAGCCAAAGGAGAAATCTTCACGCCTCATTGCTCTTATTTCTTCGTTACTTTACTTCTTCGTGCTTCGCTTATTTTTTTCCTCCCATCTCCCCCTCCCTTAACGCTCTCTCTCTCTCTCTCTCTCTCTCTCTCTCTCTCTCTCTCTCTCTCTCTCTCTCTCTCTCTCTCTCTCTCTCTCTCTCTCTCTCTCCCAGTCCTTCCCCTGGACATTTCTCTCACTTTCCTACAGTTTACTTCGTTCATTTCCTTGCTCTAGTGCTTTTATTAGTTAGAGGAGGAGGAGGAGGAGGAGGAGGAGAAGAAAAAAGAAATGAAGGAAAAGTAAAAAAGAAGAAAGAAGACATACAATTTTTTAAAACACCACGAAACTTAAGTATCAACAAATATACATTCACACACACACACACACACACACACCATATGGTTTTCCTGTAGGTGCTGCTGTCACGTGTTCGTATTTCCTGGTTCCCTCAGACCATCAGAAGAGAGAGAGAGAGAGAGAGAGAGAGAGAGAGAGAGAGAGAGAGGGAGAGGGAGAGGGAGAGGGAGAGAGTCTTACGTGACGCAGGTGAGATGAAGGCAATGGGTTTCAGACAGGTGTAAAAATTAAGTGTGTTTGAGAGTGTGTGGTCATGCTGGTAAATGACAAATGTACCTTAGATGTATCTTGGCTGCCTCTCTGTTTTCTTTTCTTTTTTTTTTTTCTCTCCTTGCGTTTCTCGGGGGAGGGCAAAAGGAAGAGCAGGATGTGGAGGAGGTGTGGGAGGCGTGGGAGGAGAGCAGCAGGCGCGTGGAGGTGAAGGAGTCAGTGTCCTTTTGGCTTTACTGAAGTGTAAGGAAAACATCACGAGGGGAAAAGTGAAGTGTGTCCATCTGTTTGTGGTGGTGTTGTCATCGTCAGCTGCGTCATCCTACCTTGGTGCTTCCTCCTCCTCCTCCTCCTCCTCCTCCTCCTCCTCCTCCTTCTCCTTCCTTTTCTTCTTCGTTTTTCCTTTTTTACTGTGCCATTATTGGATTTCTTGTTTCCTCCTTTTCCTTATCTCTTTTTTCCTTCGTGTAATCAGTATTTTCTAGTGTTATTTAGGGTTGTCTTTTTCGCGAACTATTTTTTTTTTCATAATAATAATAATAATGATAATAATAATAATAATAATAATAATAATAATAATAATAATAACAGCAACAACAATAGCAGCAGCAACAGCAGCAACAACAACAACAACAACAATAATAGTAATAATAATAATAATAATAATAATAATAATAATAATAGTAATAATAATAATAATAATAATAATAATAATATCACTATTAATAATAATAGTAATAACAATTATAATAATAACAGTAATCAACCTCGCAAAATATATTTATAACGAGATTCTTGTACCAGTTCACATTAACCTGCTGTGTTCTTTCACCCAGACCGCTTTGCCTTCATTATATTCAAAGACTGCCTCGTGGGTTTAGCTGCGGCCGCCTGAAAAACCTTACTTCTTCTTACTACGAGAAATAACGGCGCGAAAGATACCGATATAGATACGATATAAAACACAGCTGTTGTGTGTCTCTTACATTCATTACTTTCAAAACCTGCCACGCTAATCTTAAGTACAGTCGAGGAGAGAAGTAAAGCAACATAATGAACTCAATACACTTACTGTCTCGTGTTTTGCGTTTGCCTTCAGTCTCTACCCCTCTGAACTTTTAAGAATCTATCACTGGGTCTATAAAGAGAGAGTCAGTGGATCAGTAACAGGAGTATCAATTGGTTATCAGAGGAGCCTTCAACACACTTACTACCACTATGTTTCTTCCCCTCCCCCCCCCTGCCCTGATCTGCTAAGAATCTATCACTGGTCTAGTTCTGCAAGGGGAGTGTCAGTAGATCATAGGACCTATGGTGGACAAAACGCCAGGAAACAAGAGTACAAGTCAAGGGAGTCTTCGTCTTTGCTGTCCTGTGTCCTATATCTTTGCTGTCCTGTGTCTCTTACTCTATATAAGCGCAGCAGACCCAGTGCCTCTCAACCTTTTCCAAGTTTTCTAAGCATTTAAAACATTCCACGTCTGTATCTTAAAAAAAATTAGTAAAAAAATTCAATCTTACTTTATATCTGCTAATTTAAATATGTTCCTTACTAAAAAAAAAAAAAAGAAGAGGAAGAGATATTCTGCATATGTCGAATATTCTTTCCAGTTCATAGGAACTGTGCGTATATAACAGTATTTAATTAACTATTTCTGTTTCACTTTTGAACAGAATTTAGAATGAAAAAAACACACTTTATTGATAGATAGAAACTTTTTATCTTTTTATATCAGTACTTTTCTTCTACTTTTCATGTTTTAAAAGTAGACCACAAACATTTCCAGATCTATTGTTTGTTCTTCCTTTATGATCCTCTGTGACCACACCCAAACAATTCTGTCTAGATGTTCACACGAAGAACTCAAAGACAAACTAGCTGACTAATATCTATGATGCTTAAACCGCTTATCAGGCAAAAAAAAAAAAATAAACAAAACGTTACATTGAATTTTATACCTCGCCTCTCGTGTGCCCGGGTCATGAGGCGTTATACTCACCTGACACACGGGCCAATATGAGAGCAGGTGAGGCGAAGAGGCGGGGCAGTGAGCTCGGGGTACCATCATCCCACTGCCCAGAACTTGCTTGTTGTCTGCCTACCCGGCGTGCATGTGACCCAGGAGATGTTATTCAGACACCTCGCTATCTCTCTCTCTCTCTCTCTCTCTCTCTCTCTCTCTCTCTCTCTCTCTCTCTCTCTCTCTGCCTGACCCGTTCCTTCGCTTCCCAGCCCACCAAGTCCCTGGAAACGGCCGAAACTGGGTGTACAGGGCATGAGGGTGGTGACGGCAGCGGTTGTGGTTATTGTTCAAGTGGTGAGGTGGTGGTGGTGGTAGTGGTGATGGTGGTGGTGGTGGTGAGGGTGGTGATGGAGGTGATGATTTGCTGGTACTACTATCACTACTACTACTTCTACTGCTATCACTACTATTACTGCTACTACCACTACCAGCACTATTTCTACTTTTTTTTATGTAAGAGGAGCACTGGTATAGGGCAAGAAAGGAAAAAAGGCCCATTGAGATGCCAGTCCTTAAAGAAAAACCCAGAAGAATTAATCAAAAATACACTACTGCTACCACCACCACCACCACCACCACCACCACAATAACCAATACCACATAGCATTCAACTCTCAGTCCTCTAGGCGTCCTGGAGTTGGACTATAAATCCACTGCTACGAAAAAAGAAATGCTTAGACAAAATGCCTAAAAAAGAAGAAAGCCGGTGTGTGGGCGTATTTATCTGTGAACCGGGAGCAATTAAGGTCGATCCCACTTGTACCTTGCCGTTACTTTCCTGCGCTCCAGTTCTCGGTCGAGTGTCCAATCAGAATGCAAGGTTCGTGTGTCTTCAGCCAATCACATTGAAGAATTTGGTGGCATAAGATGAGTCCAGTGATGTGGAATGTATATATTTTTGTTCTATAATGTTCTGCACGTGTGGATTTGTTTGGGTGCGCGCGCGCGCACACACACACACACACACACACACACACACACACACACACACACACACACACACACACACACACACACACACACACACACACACACACACACACACGTGTCTACACTTGTCTCCTTTTTTTATAACGAAGAAATTTTTGTACCCAACTGGTCTATCTGGTAATCTTTTGTGTTTGGACTTGTTAGAAAACTGTTATCGATAGTTTGCTTGTAAACTTTCCTGTACCAAGAAAATATTTACTCTAACATTTTTGGGAAGCGCAAAGATCATCAGTAAACGTAATGCATTTCCTCTCCAGTAGTCATTTTGTCTGCTCCTCCTCCTCCTCTTCCCCCTCCTCCCCCTTCCTGATACTTTTTCGATATTTTGTTTCAAGAAATTTTAAGCCCGTAACTGTAATGTATTTCCCTTCAATACTCATTACATCGCTTTCTCTCCCGCACATTACTGATATCTTTTTCTCATCTCTCCACCACCAGCGCTGCTTTTCTTCTTTTTCCCTCCCACCATGCACGCAAACCTTTCTTTCTACAATTTCACTTAGTCCACAGTCACACACAGCAGCCACACCCACTGTTCCTCCCCTCACCCTTTCTACACCAGCTTCTCTCCGCCTCTGTAATCCTTTTCCGTCCCTTCATCATCCTTTTCCCCCTTCCGTCATCCCTATCAGTCATTCCTCTTTCCTGCTCTACATGTGTTTCTTACCTTCCTCCCCTCCAGTCACTCCTTTCCATCCCTCAGTCACTCCCATTTCGTCACAAGGTTATAAAAGAACTCTGTCGGCGACTCCCAGGAACTCTCTCTCTCACACACTCTCTCTTCCCTTCTGGAGGCTGCGGTGGTGGCGGTGGAGGAGGATGCGGGTATAGCATGACGGGAAGATCAAGGGCGTTCGCAGAGGTATTATTTGGGAAAGCTTCTTCGGAAGGCTCGTGGGGGTTTTCTCAATCTGATGTATTATTTTTGCGTCCCTCCGAGTGTCTTGCGTGTTTGGGATATTTCGTTTTGTTCCTGGTCGTGTTGTGTTATTAAGCTATGTGCCGCTTAGATTGTTCCCTGGTTTTATTGCCCTGTGAAGCTTTCCCTCATTGGTTGATGGAATGTTTCAGTGTGATAATGATGTACCTGAAAATTTGTAAGCGAGACTATTCCCTCAAGATATTCGGTAACGGTGGTCTTGTTTTTTTGCTCCTAAATTTCGAGGCAAAATAGTCATAGATATTTCTCTAATCTATACTCCAGTTATCAGGTGCGACAACCCACAGGCAAAAACTTGGTGGGGTTCAGGTTGAGGAGCAAGGTTTCTCGGATTTCTGACCGGGTCACTTGTGCTGACCGATAATGGGGGAGGTGTCATCTAGCCAAGCATTTTCAGCAGGAGTTTGTGGTCGCTTGAGTTTTCTTTCTGAAGACTCAAGATTGCCTTTGCTTTTCTCCTATTCGAGTGACTCTGATCTGGTATATTTTTTTTCTTTTGCGGGGCATCACGTGCCCCTGACAGGCGCGGGATGGGCGGCAGTGGGCGGTGATTTGAAGAGAGAGGTGGGGAACCTGCTATGTTGGACGGGGGAGGAGTAATGGCGGGGGGTGGGGGGGTGAGGCTTGGTAAAGTGTTGGCTGCCAGTCTGTAGCACGGCGAGGTGGTGGGTGGTGGTCCGGGTTCCCCGCTCACACTCACACTCTCCCTCTCTCATTCTCTCGGGCGGTAGCGAGGCGTGCGCGGCGCGGTGCGTATCTCCTGGAGCTGTGCTTGAAGGGTGACAGAGGTGCTTTTGTGCGGCAACGTGACTCGCGGGGAAGGTCGAGGCGCCTCTGGGGAAGCACGTCGCTCAGTGTTTGGCTCAGGTCGCCCGCTCACCCGTATGATACTGCGGCGTCCGGCAAGCCTGAGGAGAGGCGTGGGGTGTGGAGGAGGCGAGGCTTTACTTGTGTGTTGACTCTCCCGCCTGGCTGGGATGGACCTGACGCAAGGGACGTGTGACAACAACAGGGTGCCATCAGTTACGGAGTGACCGGCCGCACCTCCCACCTGCCTGCCTGCTTCCGGCGCTGGTGTGGCGTGACGAGAAGGCAGTCCAATCCTTCCTCCCTCAGCACAAACCTCCCCTGTGGCTCCCCGTCCCCTCCACGCACACAAGGGCGGCGTGGAGCTGTTGTGTGAGAGTCAAGGACTAATATGACTTGTATTTATCATAGTTTTCGTTCCGTCCCACTGTACGTAGTGTAGTTGCCTGCGGGTCTGGTGGGCGGCCTGCACAGCAAGAGCCTGCCCGTGTGATGCTCCTCGCCGGGGTGTGTTGACGGCTCCCTGTCCTCACACCGCCACCGTAAGCGGCCACCGAAGCTCACCAGAAACATTTTACCGTATGGTCCCAACAACGTCCCCTGCGGCACCCAGCTGACGGCCGCCGCCCGTCACAACCGGTGCGAACACCCTCCCAAGGCCCCGCGCGCTCGCGTTTTGTTTGCGTTGGTTTAACATAACGGAGTGTTGCACGGGGACTTAAGCATTATTCTATACTTTGCCAGGCTGTAGCAGCTGTCCCTCTCCTTCTGCGCCACTCAGACGGAGGTTCACAAGTCTATTACCACTATTAGCCTGTGTAACAGCAAGGGGGCGCGGTGAAGGGACTCCCCGCACCACTGCCCTCACAGCGAGAAATATCCAGAGGCCAGCGCCACGACACTGCTGGCCTGCACGTGCTCGTGGGCGACCTTCGCGGCGCGTCTTGCACGGAGATCTGCCTTGTGTTGCTATGACCCCGGCCCCCGCCCCGCGAGCCCCACCTCATGGGCTGCCTCTTGAGTGTCTCCAGCAACACTTGCGTCAACGTGGTGGACTTGGCCGCCGTCAGGGACCTCCATAACTCTCCCCTGTTCCGCCAGAAGAGGCACTCCGTTCTCTCAGCGTTATCTGCGCTCTCTGCGAAGCGCCGCGGCAGCAAAGGGGGGCGCTCTTCTCCCCGAAAGCCACGCCGGCCTGGAGTATTTGTAGCGGACGCCTTGAGAAACTTGCAGCGTGCACATTCCTTTCGTCACGGCGAGTGTTACCTGTGTAATTACAAGAACAAATCGTGTAATGGAGTGTGCATCCACCGCGAGATCTTCACGTCGGTCAAGCCTGGCTACTACTCCAACTACTACAACAAAGATTCCCACGTGGGCGTGAGGCGCTCCGCGACCCTCAGAACGTCACTCCACTCCTTCCCGTCGCCCAAGCAGAGCAAGGCGTTCCGTGCAGGTTCATTCTCCCGAGGCTCCGAGCTGAGGGTCTCGCTGCGCAGCTCCAGTTCGTTCAAGGCCAAGGCGCGCCGCTCCATGAGGTCCATCACTGCCTTCCCTCCAGACGCGCCGCCGCCGGAACTTGGGATTAAGCCGCAGGTTTCTCTTCGCCTGTCCCGCCACAGCCTGGGCCGCAGGGAGACCAACCGCTCCGTCACCAGCTGGGAGGAGCGCGAGGCGGTGGCTGCGTTGCACAACGCCCTCAGCAGCAACAGCATTGACGGCGACTCGCTGCACTCGCGGAACAGCGAGGACGAGGATGAAGACGACGGGTACGAGCTGGTGGGGCCGCCGCTGCCCGCCAGGAACAAGAAAAGAGGCGCTGGGGAATTCGCTCCCCCGGTGGACCTAGCCATTCACCCGCTCAGCATGAAGGGGACGCTGACAGCTAGTGACTTCGGGCTGGTGAAGAGGGAGCCGGGCCTCACTACGCCCTCCCCACCCTTCCCCAAGTCCCTCCCCTCCAATCCCACCTACTCCTCCGTGCTTGACCCTGCCCTCAGCTCCGATCTCACAGATTCCAACCTTTCGGCGTCCAGCGATGACGCGGAGAGCTCCTTGAGGAAACGCAAGGACGGTGGTAGGTCTAATGGGTGTCCGGGGCGTGACGGCACACAGGAAGGGGGTCAGGGGTCACGGCCAGAGATCCTCCTTCCCCCGCCACCCAAGGACTCACCCACAGACGCCACTCAAGCCAATACCAGGTGAGGGAGCTTCCTTTTGCGGTTAAAGCCACAAGATTCACATCCTTATTAAGTCGCTGCCTTCTGCTACTCCTGGAGACGACGAAATTAGTTCTCCATCCTGTTTATACATTCTTGCACGTTACTTCCTTTTATCTTTTTCTTCTTTCTCTCTCTCTTTTATTAATGTGCGGGTCTTATCAAACGTCGACCAGGGAAAACAGTGCTCGTTATTCTGGTCTTTTCTTGCGTGACTTTTCATCTTTTCATCTTGTATATCTAGAAAGTGTAAAAAGGCGAGGATTGAACGCTTTCTTTTTTCTCTCTCTTTGTGCTTAAAAAAGTTTAAGGGAGGTTAGAGAGATGAAGGGAAATTATGGAATGGGAGAAGCAATGAAGTAACAGACTGAATTGATGTAGATTATGCTGTAATAATAGTAGTAGTAGTAGTAGTAGTAGTAGTAGTAGTAGTAGTAGTAGTAGTAGTAGTAGTAATATACCTCAAATATACACCGTTATATATATGTGCTCATTAATCAATTATGAACACAGTCACCACACCATCACTATCTACCCACCACCACCACCACCACCATCACCACACCTCGCATCATCTTCTTCACCCTCCATCATCGACTACCAGATAATCACTCCCTCCAGGCACGGCCCACCTGATCCACAGACGAAGAAGGATCAGAAAAGAAACTGGTTTAGTGTGACTTGGTAGTACCGTTGGCAAAGCAAGTGTTTCCCGCTACCAATTTTTTTTTTTCTTTTTTTATGTTTACCTCAAGTTGTCTCTTTCCTGTAGCGCAGGTCAGTGTGCAGGGAGAGAGCAAGGAGTCAGGGAATAACGAGTGTGCTACAAGGCTTATTCGTCTTGGGAAGTTTCTTTTATGAGTTCTGAGGATTACTGAAGCTAGTTTTGTAATTCTTGGGGGTTTTTTTTAAGATTTTTGTAACCATATTACTACTACTACTACTACTACTACTACTACTACTACTACTACTACTACTACTACTACTACTACTACTACTACTACTACTGCTACTACTACTGCTACTACTACTACTACTACTACTACTACTACTACTACTACTATTGATAGTGATGATGATAGTCGCAAAAATTATAATCATAATAGATAAATAGACACACGAACATAATAATAATAACAACATAAATAACAATTACGATTAAAACAGTAATAACAGCGACAATGGCAATGACGAAGTCGATAATTACACTAATAAGAACACGAATAACAACAGCAAACGACTTATAAATGCATCAGTAAAAAATACTAATTAGAACGTCTTATCCTGTGCTGAAAAATACAAAGATCGGTCAGTGCATTGTCTAACCGAGCGACGCAAGAAATACCTGTGCTGACGATGGCATTGTGGTTAATTAAGGTGAGGCAGGTGTTCAGGGGTCGCCTACTGAGTCTAATTACTCACGATGTTATTTACCTTTTTTTTTTTTCTCTCAATAGTTTATCCATCATTAGTGTTTCTTAAGTCCTTTGTCTCGTGTCTTGCAAAATGTTATTGGCGCATTTTCTCTTCCTGCTAACCGTCTGGAACACGTTTTTTGTCTTCATTTTTCATTCTCGCGGCCAATTAGCGCAGTTCACACGTCATCTACGCGTCACGCAAGGAGAAACCAAAGATCGACGTCCTTCCGAAGAGCTTACAAGCGTTTATGCAGATGTGCAGGTGGCGAAAGTCAGGGAGCTGGTGACGATGCAGAAAAAAATACCTTCACCTTGAATCAACTTGCATTTCTATTTACCTCCAAGAAATTGACCTCGGTACCCTCATTTCCTATACTTTCTACTGTCTATGTGAAGCATTGACTAGTAACGAGATGAAAAATAACTTTACCTTCAAAACTCGACTTACATTTCTCATTACCTTTAAGAAATTTCGCTCAGAGTACCCTAGTTTCCTCTACGTTCTGTCTATGTGTGGTATTAGATGTTGATGAGACGAAAAGACACCATTACCTCGACTCGCTTTCTTTTTTCTATTTACCATCAAGAAATTGGCGTCAGGTATCCCAACTTCTCTCTTTCTACCTGTTCATGTGTAGTATGACGGAGCGATTAGAGAAAAACACCTTTAACTTGAAGATTTTACTGTGTATCTACTTGCCATCAAGATATTGGCCTAAAATACCACAGTTTCATTTACTCTACCTGTGTATGTGTACTAATAACGAGTAACAAAACCAAAAAGCACCAAAATACCATTACCTCGAACATTCACTTTGCATTTCTCAAGTACAATCATTTCCCCTCATTCCCCACCGTTTATATATAGTTTCAGTTCCCGCTTCCCTCTTCTTTGTCTCTCGGCCATCTCTCCGCTTCCTGGGTCTCGCTCTGCCCGGAGGAACTTGATCTCACAAGGCCAGATGGCGCAGCAGTTGGCATACGAGAAAGAAGACAGGAGGAGGAGGAACAGGAGGGGGAGAACAGGGAGGGTGAGGAAGGGAGGAGGTGGGGGAGCAGCAGTACAAGGACTAGAGGAGGAGGAGGAGGAGGAGAAGGAGAAGGAGGAGGAGGCGCGGCGCTTGCAGAACTAATAGGCAGCCTCACCATTCACCACTGTACTGTTGTAACTGCGTGGTTTTTGTTTTCCTAGAGAGAGAGAGAGAGAGAGAGAGAGAGAGAGAGAGAGAGAGATTATGAACTCAACATACTCTGACTTATTCTTTAGATATCAATGTACGTAGAAGGCACAAGGAAGAATACTCGCAAGTCAAAGCTGAAATCCTCTTGCCATTGTTATCTTTACTTCTGGGCGTCTTTGAGCACCTTTTCTATCTCAGCGAAGGACGGTCTAAGCTCGAAGGCGCCCATTGCTCTCTGGCTGCACTCCGCGACACTCTGGCGATGCGAGGCAAGGAGCGGCAGTGTGCGGTGAAGGAGGTAACCCATGGAGAACACATCAGTGACCTCAGAACACACCCTTTCCTTCCTCATGAGCGCCGGGTCGTTGTGCGGCAGGAACATGACTCTCTGGACGCCCAAAGGATGCTCCCCGTAATCACCCAGCATGGCGAAGTCCACCAGAGTGACCTTGCACTTGGCCCACCTCTTCCTCTTCTGAGTCCTGTCCACTTCCACCATCACGTTGTCGCCCTTCAGGTCATTGTGGCAGACTCCAAGGGCGTGTAGTTTGGTCATAATAGCACACAGTTTGTGGAGAACATTTGCCACATCACTCTCCCGCGGTCTCGCCTTCTCCCAGATCCGCAGCCAGTTCTCGAGGGTCCTGCGTCCGTGCATGGTCATGATGAAGCCCTCCGGTGCCCCACTGATCGCTACCATTCGCGGCACGCCCTTCATTCCCTCCACACGCCGCAGATTACGGATCTCCCGAAGGAAATTCTCGCTTTGTGGATCTTTCGCCACCTTTATGCACACTGGAGCTTCCACATCCGCCACGTCCAGCTTGTACACGCGGCCGAACGCTCCCTCCCCCAGCAGGTTCTCGGTGGTCAGCTGAGGGCCCACCGTCCTTCCGTCCACCATCTCCAGGTGCCACAAGTGCGCCAACTCCGCCAGTACATCGTGAAACTTCCCCGTCCTCCTCTCAGCTGCCGCCGCCATCGCCCTCACCGACAGGCAGGAGGAACTGGAGGTGCCTATGGAGTGTCTGAAGCTGCGTGGCCTGCCCTGCAAATACGCCAAGATGAAGAGTCCTGCGAGAGTAATTTTGCAGACCATTCCTATCAGCAGCATAAGGAGCATCACCAGCCAGCCGCCCCGCCTCGGTGACACGGTGAGGGCCACAACATCCGCGCACACCCACACCGCCACCACTTTCAGCATCGTCTTCTCAGCACAGGAGATCATGAATAGAAAACGTAAAAAAATGACAAGAACGTTTATTTCAGAACAACGACACAGAGTTGATGGAGTGTAGCCGTGAATTGTGGTTAGTATAGAACATGCTTATGATGTTAACAAGCGTATTTCATGTTTCTGATGACGAAAAATGCATCCTTTGTTGGGTCATAGTGTGTGTGTGTGTGTGTGTGTGTGTGTGAGAGAATAACGAATGCCACTTTATTCAGAGGAACAACCCTGTCACTCCTTCACTAATTCATCTTCCGTCCTTCCCTCCCCCAACCCTCCCATTCCTTCCCGTTCCCTCCCTTCCTTGCCGCCTCTCCCGCCATCACCGTGACAAGTGGTGCGTGGGATGGCGTGGTAACGGTGTCCCTCCTCGTCTAAGTAACCTTCCGTCTGTACCTGCTGCTCCTCCCCCACCGTCCCTCCTTTTGTCAGGCCTACGTATGCATATAGACTGACCCTCGCGCACTGCACAAGACACGCATTCCCTCAAGAAGAACCACTCGCTCACCCTTAAGCTGTCGTGTTTCCCTCAAGCAAACACAATTCAGTTTACCCGAGACACTGCACTCCTCCATTACACTGAAACCTCGACTTTACCCAGTAGTTCAATCTCCTAAATCCAGGGTTTCCACAAGGCAGCGTAAGGGTGGAAGTCCCTCGGTGATTGAGTCTGTGTGTTCTTGTGGGTTTTGAAGGTTGAGAGTTGGGGGATCTTGATCTTAACACGTGCTTGGCGAGGGGGAAAGAATACCTGCTGTTTCTTGCTCTTGTCTCACGCCTGAAGAGGAAGAGGAGGAGGCGGATGAGGAGTAGGAGGGATGTGCAAAGAAAAGTGATGAGAGACCAGTGAAGTGGCAGACAAATAAATGAACGATAGAAAGGAAAAGGTGAGAAAATTTGAAGAGATATGAAGTGTAAAGGAAGAGAATGGAAACAAGAAACGTGTGGAGGACAAATTGAGAGAATATGAGTGGAGTATCTGAGAGTAGAGAAACAAATGAGTGATACACGAGGAGTGACGGAGGGAGGGTGAGGGGGGAGGAGTGAAGTGGGGAAGAAGGGAAGGGCAAGAGGGAAGGGAGTGGTGGTGGTGGTAATTATATTTATTAACAAACCACAAGAATGTTCCAGGTGACGTTTTGGTATTATTTTTTGCACTTATTTGTTTTATGTACGGTTTACTTATGGCCGTTACTGTTGTTTGATTTATTACTCTCTCTCTCTCTCTCTCTCTCTCTCTCTCTCTCTCTCTCTCTCTCTCTCTCTCTCTCTCTCTCTCTCTCTCTCTCTCTTTCTCTCACACTCTTTTTCTCTCACACTTTTCTCACACTTTTTCTCTCTCACACTCAGGAACCCAATCAACACACACACACACACACACACACACACACACACACACGCCAGGTGAGGTAAGGAGCACAACAGTTTCACCCTTGAAGAAGCTTTTTCTCCTCACAGTTATCAACACACCCTCCTTGCTTGGTGGCGCGTGAGCTTACACAGCCTTCTCACCTCATAACAGGAACTGCACCCCATAACTCACCACTCGGGGATCCAACGCTCAGCTGGGAGATGCTGGGGAGAATGGGAAACTAAGGTGTACTGGGAAGGGCCTCTGATTGGGGTGATTTGGTGTGTGTCTGTGTGTGGGGCAGATAGAAAGGGAAGTTGTCTGTGTGGGGAAGGGGGAGAGAAGAGGAAGTTGTTTGTGTGACAGATCAGAGGAGTTGTTTTTGTGTGTTTTGGGAGAGTGAGAGAAAAAGAGAGAGGAAGTTGTGTGTTGGGAGGGAGAGAGGAGGGGAGTTTTGTCTGTGTGTGAGAGAGCGGGGAGTGGAAATTTTGTATGATTGTGTGGGGTGAGAGAGAGAGAGAGAGAGAGAGAGAGAGAGAGAGAGAGAGAGAGAGAGAGAGAGAGAGAGAGAGAGAGAGAGAAGGGAATTTTCTTTGTGAGGGGGAGAGGGAGAGAGAAAGGAGGGGAAGTTTTGTGTGTGTGTGTGTGTGTGTGTGTGTGTGTGTGTGTGTGTGTGTGTGTGGGGGGGGGGGACAAAGAGAGGAAGTTTTACTCGTTTGTGTGTGTGTGCGTGCTTTATGAAGGTGTATCAGTTTCTATTAAAATCTTTGTCACTTTTCAATTTCTGCCTCAGATTGCCAGTGCCGAGTCAACAGGGAGGTTTAAATGAGCAGATGAATTTTTGGGCAAATGGAAATAAGTAAATAGGTTTTATACAAGGACTGCCACGTGTAGTAAGCTTGATGACTTCTTGCAGCTTTCCTTGGTTCCTTATGTTCCTATCTCCTAATCTTCTACTATGTCAAGCTATCATGTATTCTTTTATCTTTCCTTCAAGCTAAACCTGCTCATCTCTATTCCTGATCAATTAGTCATCCTGTGTTGCATTTATCATTCGTTTCGCTTCTTGATTTTTGGTGACCTTTGGCTGCGTCTGGAGTTGTTCCCACACTGACCTTCTCATTGCCCTTTTCGCTTTTCCAGTCGTTTAGTTTCACATCACAAAGGTCGTGTTCTGAGTACGCAAAGGTCATACACGTTATTCTTCGTCGAACAGGAGCTGCTATAAATAAATATCCCTTCGATTTTTTAATGTTTCCCTAATTCTTTAAGTAAGGCTTCTGCTTTAGCTAATAAAAACTGGTGAAAAGGGCATTAAAAGTGCTAGAATCTAAGAGGAACAATGAAGGAAGGTCCAGTATTAACAAAAAGGTCTTGAAATTTCCCTCTCGTTTCTTTGTCTGTCGTTCTATTTGTCTATCTGTCAGTGTGTCTGTCTGTCTGTATGTCTGTTCGCAAGTGCCCCTCTCCGGCAGTGAACAGTTATTATCTGAAGTTCAATTCATTCATTATGTTTGTATACTGAATAGTTTGTTTGCCTCCCGCCCGCCCCTCCCTCGCCGTGACGCCGCAATTCCTTCACCTCGACAGCTGGTATGTTCCAGGCTCCTCCCTCTCGCTTTGTACGACTGGAGGCTATGTAGTTGTTGTAATAGTAGTAGTAATAGTAGTAGTAGTAGTAGTAGTAGTAGTAGTAGTAGTAGTAGTAGTAGTAGTAGTGGTAGGAGTGGGAGTAAGAGAAGGAGGACGAAAAGAGGAAGAAGAGGAGGAGGATAATTTTACTATGAAACTGGTATGCTCCTGTCTTCTCCCTCTCCCTTTGTAACACTAAGACGTAATAGTAGTAGTAGGAGCAGTAATAGTAGTAGTAGTAGTAACAGTAGTAGTAGAAACTGGAAGGGAAAAAGAATAAATGGAAGCCAAATAGTTTTCTTCACCATCATATCTCCCACTTGGTATTCCCCGCGCAGTCTCAAGTGTCAGCGGTGTGGGTAATTGTTGTGCCTTGGTCATCTACCCGCCTCCCTCACTCTTCCGCTTCCATCCGTCTTGGCCTGCACCAGGAAGACTTGGAAGATAAACACGTTTCAGCTGAGCGTTGTCTTCATTCCGTCACGCGCGCATCCCCTTGCTTGGGCCTTTGTTAGCGTGTGTGTGTGTGTGTGTATATGTGTGTATGTGTGAGTGTGTGTATCTGGCCTGTCAGTGTACCTTCATCCTTTCCAAATCTCTATATGTATGTAAGCGAAAGAATTGAAGGTAGAAATAAACACTTGAAACTAATTGACAAGAACAGTACAGTAATTTGATGATAAGCGCTAAACACACCTTTTAGAATTCCACTCGTGTAAGATTCGTGAAGTAATCTGAGGTGGGAAAGTTCCTTGTCTCTGAGTGCCTGCAGGGAAGTGGAGTTGAATCACAGCCCTGCAATGGAACGTGCTGCTTTCTTCCCACTCTCTTCTTCCTTCCTCTCACGTGAATTTTCGGTAGCACATCGTGACAGCTGATAGTGGGTGGTATCTCTGAGTGTTTGTTCCTTATTGTACGGTATCTTGTGTTTTTGAAGGTTTTGTGGTGTTTGTTATCTACTGTATGGGTACCTTGTGTTTCGAATGGTGTTTATGGTGTTTGTTTTCTATTGTACAAGTGTTCTATGTTTGTTTTTTATGGGTGTTTGTGGTGTTTTTGTTGTTGTATGAGTGTTTTAATGGATAGATTAGATTTGTTGTGACATGACTAGCTCTGTAAGTCACTGGTATTTAGACACCGTTATTAGTGACTTCTCTGCCGACATCAGTACCTCAACGACAAAAGCAATTAAAACGACAACAACAATAACAACTGCAGGAACAAGTACAACAATTACACAAGAACGGCAAGAGTAACGACTGACACTACTACTACTACTACTACTACTACTACTACTATCAATACTCCTTCACTACTGCTACTGTTGCTACTTTTTTTACTACTACTACCACTACTACTACTACTACTACTACTACTACTACTACTACTACTACTACTACTACTACTGCTACCACACTCACTTTAGGAAGTCCTCCAATTTTCAAAACCACTGGATTCTGTTACATAACTTTATTGTTCATTGTTGTCACCGGTAGTGTGGTTGCCCACTGACCACTCCACCCCTCCACCTACCACTTCCTTCCACTCTTCCACTCGTCCCGTACTCTTTCCTCCATTCCCTCGCTATCTATCACTATCATATAACCCATCTATTGTTTTTCCCCGTATTTTTCATTCCATTTCATTAAGTTATGTGTCTCTCTGTGGTTCTTTTCCCTCGTTTCCCTTTGGTGTTAAGTGGAAGTATTTTTCATATAGTTTCGTCTGTACGTCCTTGTATTATTGCCTAACTGTTCAGTCTTTCCTGTTTCCTATTGATTCGTTCACTCATGGTTCCCTTTTTGTGAGCAGTCCGTTCGTGGTTTTGTATTTCTGTATTCGTTCACACGTCCTTTGTTAACCTTCAGTTCATTACACCGTATTTTTTTTTTTTTTTTATTTATTTTTTTTTTTTCTATTTATTTATTTTTTTTTTGGTGATTATGGTTCAAAAGTTGTCTGGTATCTCTAACTGCACGTTTACCTGTTGTGTTGTTTTTTTATATTATATCCCCAGGTAAAGGTAGTGGTGTGTCTAACTTACCTGACTCAACTAACTTTCTCTCATTCATGCTTTCATTTCTCCTATATATTAAATTCAAAAAAATAATTCACTTCTCATATTTTGCTCAATGTTTTTTTTTTTCTTTTTCTTTTTTTTATCTCACCTACAAAGTTTCGTTTCGTCCCTCACACCTACGATAGATTTTCTACTTTTTATATTAGCAAGTTTTCACGTATTCATACCTTCATTTCCTTTACATATTCCCTTAAAAAATCTTCTTCACTCCACTCACATTTTAGTTTTTCACCCACCCACAAACTCCATCCTTCCTTCCTTCATTCACATATTTTTAAACTTTTTTTTTCACCCATACTTTCATTTCTCTATCATATTCACTTCAAAATCCAGTTCTTTCACATTTTACTTATTTTCACCCACCTGCAAAGTTCCACTCCTTACACCTGCGTCTTCTCCACAGTGCCAACGCCCAGATGGACAACGCCGTCACCCCGGTGTATCTGGCGGCGCAGGAGGGCCACTTGGAGGTGCTGCAGTACCTTGTGGACTCTGCCGGCGGGCGCCTCGACCTGCGGGCCAAGGACGGCATGGCGCCCATCCACGCGGCGGCTCAGATGGGCTGCCTCAACTGCCTCAAATGGATGGTGGGTGGTGCTTTGTGTCTTCCTGGTCCTTCCACTCAGCTTGATTAATTGAGATGGATGGTAAACAGTCTAAAACACACACACACACACACATACACACACACACACACACACGCACAAACGTCAGCTTTTTATTATGTATCTTGAGCTTTAATAGATAAATTCAATGTCATATCAGAGAGAGAGAGAGAGAGAGAGAGAGAGAGAGAGAGAGAGAGAGAGAGAGAGAGAGAGAGAGAGGACCCCCGCATCGCACAGGTTCGCATCACAACATCACACGGAGATGGCGGGGTGCTGCAGAAGATATCCACTTCACAAGATGACTCTGGACTTTGAGGGCGTCACACCAGCCTAACGGGAGGTCTTTATTGCCTTCCCTGGGGCGCTACCCTCTCCCATAACCCTTCCTCCCTTACACCTCCACCAGCAGCGCCTCCAGCAGCATCCTTCTGTCTTTCACCACCTCTCATTACTTCCTGTTTATTTCTTCTATTTTGATTTGTAGTTCTTTCATTTCTCCGGCGACTCTTGTGGTTAGCGTCTTCACTCATCACTTCCCCATCTTTTTTGCAGCTTCCACAGCCTTCATCCATCTCAAAACCTTCTTTTTTTCTATACTTTCCATGTGTTTTTCTCTCATTCTCCCTGTCTGTGTGTGTGTCCGTGTGTGTGTGTGTGAACATTCTTCCTTCCCTTCCCCATCTCCCACCCTTCTCCCTTCCTCCCTCTCCTCCCTAAATTCCTGCTTATCTCCGTGTCTCCTCCCCTCGTGGTGCGTGGGAGGAAGAGAGATAGAGGGGGAGAGAAAAAGAGAGAGACAGGGTTGGTTTTCACTCTCACCCTTCTCTTTTTTTTTTATCTTTTTTCTCCCCTTCGTTCCGGCCTGTGGTTGTTTTGTATTGGGTGTCCAGGTGGCGCTGTATGACTGGATGTTTTTCTGTCTCCCTCTCTCTTTTTCTATGTATGCAAGTTGAGGGTGACTCGTGTATTTTGCCGTGAATAGATCGATGGGTTTAGCAGCAGATGGGTCCATGGATTTAGGAAAGATGGGTCGATGAATAGATAGTGAGGTAGATAAGTAGAGATTGAGTGGTAAAGGGAAGTAGTGATAGATAGATACACAGATAACATAGATAGATAGATGAATTCATGAATAGAGGCATTTTTGGTCAGATAGATAGATAGATAGACAGATAGAATAGTATAATGATAGATATGTACAGTACCAGCTTGACTAACAAAACAGATGATGTATGTATAGGAAAATATAAACAGTGAAACATGAACGACGAACAGAAACAAAAAAAAAAAAAATACAGATAAAGAAGCGCATACAAATATTTCCTTACATGTGAAATAGAGTGGCACAAAACATACATACATACATACATACATACATACATACATACATACACACATACATACATAGCCTTGACACTGTTCATGAGAGAGAGAGAGAGAAAGTAAACATATATTCTCTCTACGCGGAAGTCAAAAACTACTGATGAGAGAGAGAGAGAGAGAGAGAGAGAGAGAGAGAAAGAGAGACGCTGTTTCTGGAGATGAGCAGCAGCGAGAAGGAAAAAGAAGGATCTAGAAAAGAAAAACTGGAAACTTGTCTGATATACAGGATTTCTCTCTCTCTCTCTCTCTCTCTCTCTCTCTCTCTCTCTCTCTCTCTCTCTCTCTCTCTCTCTCTCTCTCTCTCTCTCTCTCTCTCTCTCTTCGAAAATCGCTTAAATCAAAACGAAAAATGGCCAAAAAATGCAAAAAATTATAGGATCCAAAAAATTTAGGAATAAGATCCACAATTATCACTTTCCCAGTATTTTATTTGATTAACTTACCTTACCTTACTTAACTTGACCTTACCTTGTCTTACCTAACCTCTCCTTACTTTACTGTACCTCATCTTACCTTTCTTTACCTCACCTGACCTTACATTACCTTAACTAGCCTTATCCAATTCTACCCTACCTAACCTAACCTAACCTAACCTTACCTAACCTAACCTTACCTAACCTTACTTAACCTAACCTAACTTTACCTTACCTTAACTTATCTTATCTGTCGTTACTCACCTGTCCGTGGAATGAGTCACGCACGCACGGACATCACTCACCACTGGCGTTTCCACTAGAGCCTCGTACTGTCATTAATGAGTCTTGTGGTTTTTTGGCACCCTCAGGAATTTCCGCTGTGAGGACTCCCTGGAAACTAACTTGGGGCATTTCCGGAACCTTCGCTCACTAGACTCATTAGATTCCACTCTCGCTGCCCAAAGGTAAATAAGAGGTAGAGAAATCCACACTCACCTGCTGCACATTATTGGCCAAATGAGGTGGATTAGCCTGTCTCGTTTGCACTGAAATTTATTGGGCTTTCGATGTCTAAGTGAATGTAAGAATCTGGGTGATAATTGTTGTACTTGTTGTCAAGATCGTAAAGATTCTTGTGTTCACGTTGGAGTCGTTTAGTTGGTATTGGTTCAATGAAAGCTTTGCGGAAGGTATATCTATATTTTTTTTTTTTTTTTTTTATAGTTCATTCTTACACGTGTAGGTTGTCAAGCTACTTCTCTTTATATATCTGAGTTATTTTGCTGCGACTGGTTCAATGAAGACTTTCCAGAAACTATTACATTTTTTTACTACATGCATGAATGACAGCGCGAACTTTATTCTTGAACCTTACGCAAAGAGCAAATACTTGTTTATCATCATTATATCTCTAAATTACGAGGCGGCTTTATACTCTCACACTAGTTTTTTTTTTTTTTCTGACGAAGATGACAAGCAAAAGGTGCAATATTTACATTGAGTCCGTGTGGGGGTCGCTTCACTTCAAAAAGAGAAAATGGCAACACCTCAGATTAGAAAGAGTAAGCAAGCACCAGCGAACCAGTTTCATACCAACACCTGGAGAGCGAGGAGAGTCTGTGCAATGAGGAATACACTTGGATAATATTGACATTGACAGTGAAGTATAATAGTGATTGAAGGACTGAGAGGAGACTGGCGTGCGCTCAAGTAAGTAGAGATTTTAAACGCGAAAAGCTTTGGATGTAGATTAATTGTTATGTTGGTTGTGGTTGGAAATATAAAGAGATGTAGATTAAGTGTTGTTTTTGTTGATTGGTTTGAAAAGATTATGGAAAATTACAGGAAATTATACATGCAGCTCAGTTTGATGGGAATTACTTGCTTAGCGTACACCGAAGTAATAGCTTTTGAACGCGCAAAGTTGAGGATATACATTAATTATTGATGATTGTGGTTTGAAAAGGTTATGAGAAACACGAAAAGTTGAAAAAGCACATTCATTACTGTTTTATTATGGCTTGAAAAATGCAATGATAAATTATACTTGTACTCGTGGTTAAATTTGACGAAAATTGCTTGCCATATATGAAACTGAGTGGAAAACGATAATATAAAACCTAACTACAGAATTTGTAATGTCTTATACTTGCCAAAATAAGGTTAAGAGCGATAGCTTGATCTATACATAAGGTCACAAAGAAGCACAGATGTCCACAAAGACCTCATTAGCAGAAAATCAACCCTTCAGTACCTACCACCAATGAAACTATTATTTTTGTAGCTGTACTTTAATTATATAACACTCAGGGAATTAATAATCTTCAGCATCAAGTGGACACTGAAACGATAACCCCTGCGTGACGTGAGAAGGAACGAAAGAAAACGCAAAACTAACACCACATTTTACTTCCCTTAAGGTCAGCCAAGTCAGGGGCATCACGTGACCTTAGAGACGAAGGGCATCAGCAGGAAATCCTCTAATCATTGACATTCTTTCCTGTTTTCCTCCTGTCTCCCTTGCTTCCTCTCGTCCTCCTCCTGCTCTTTCCCTTCCCACGCTTTCCATCTGTCTCTCTCCTCTCTCCTTCTTTGTGCGTCTAAAAAGAGAGACAAAAGAGAACGTACATATATGAAATCGTACATAAGTTGCAGGAACAACATTCTGCCATTGGATTTATTAATATTGAAATTTTTGTAACGTTTAATCATGGGAAGTTCCGTTGTTATTTTGCTTTTTCTTTTTTTTTTTTTTCTGTACATCTCAACCACAGCCTCCCATGTTTCTGACCACCTGCTTCCGCTCTCTCTCTCTCTCTCTTTCCCTCTCCCTCTCTCTCACGCTCCGTCCGTTCCTCCTCTCCCCTCCCTTACCTGCCCTTTCATTTCCCCCACCCTTCCCCTTCTCTCTCTCTCTTTCTCTCTGTCTCTCTCTCTCTCTACACACCTGCGTGCATGACGGAAGGAAGCAGAAAATGTCAATATATTTCTCTCTACCATGACCACTCTCCACTGTTCCTCTTTCCCTCCCTCCGCTAATTTCCCTCAATCCTTCCTTTGTTCCCAGTGACTCATGACTCACAGCCTCCCCGAACCCACACTGCATCGCTGGACAGTCTCGGGAAAGCGGGAAGTCATGTTTGTGCCCAAGGGGAAGCATTTAGCACGAGCCTCGCATCACGACTTGTTTGTTTATCTTTATGGGCCTCCCGAGTGACTTGCTACCGCGATTCTTCTCTGGTTCTCTCGTTGGTTCTGTGACGGGTTCCCTGGTTCCTTGCTCCTTCGTTCGGTTGCTTGTTTGGTTAGTTGGATACCTGGGTGGTTAGTTGATGCCCTGGATGGATGGTTGAATGGTTGGATGACTCATTTAATTGGTTTCCTGGCTGGCTGGATGGATGGATGGCTGACTGAATGACTGACTGACTAGTTGGCTGGGTGGCTGATTGACTGACTGGATGGTAGGCTGGATGGATGGATGTCTGAGTGGTCGGCTGTCTAGATGGCTGGCTGGATGGCTGGCTAGTTCGGTGAATGGTTGACTGGCTGGTTGGTTGTCTGGATGTCTGGATGTCTGGCTGGCTGTCTGTGTAGCTCCCTGACTGGTAACTTAGCAGCTAACAGGTATAATGACTTGAGCAAGCTTAGGTGTGATGGTTGGCTGCTTATCCGAGACCTCAAGTGACCATTTCTATTTTCCTTCCCTCATTAGGTTTATTTACACAGATGGATTATATTGACCACCAACACAAACCTTCTCTTTCTACCCCTAACTTTCCACCACCACCACCACCACCACCACCACCACTACCCCATTTCACACCGACACACGAAAACTTACATAACTTACCTTTCTTTACCCTTTACCTGTGAACTTAAGGCCGCTCCCTCCCCCAGGTGACCGAGCAAGGCGTGGACGTGGGGCTTAGAGACGAGGACGGCGCCACGCCCCTCCACTTCGCAGCCTCCCGCGGCCACACCGACACAGTTCGCTGGCTCCTTCGTCACGGCGCCGCCATCGTACTCGACAAGTTTGGAAAGAGTCCCATAAACGACGCTGCAGATAACGACCACATGGAGGTAAGAGAGAGAGAGAGAGAGAGAGAGAGAGAGAGAGAGAGAGAGAGAGAGAGAGAGAGAGAGATGATGGTGATGATGATGATGATGGTAATGATATATCTGTAAACAGGAGAAAAGGTGAGGCAGGAAGTGACTGTAGAGAGTATAGTCGTTAATGAAAGGAGATAGAGGAGTGAGACGGCAGAATGCAAGAGAAAAGGCGCACTATGAATGGAGGTGTACAGGAGAACAACAGGATGGAAATTAGTAGTAAAATATATAGTAACTTAACGGTGCTGCATTGTTGTTGTTGTTGTTGTTCTTCTTCTTCTTCTTCAAATGCCACGAGAAGTTATAGTTACATTTCCACTAATATAAAACTGGGCAAAAAATTACTATAACATAAATTTTCTTCTACTAGTGGAGATATACTGGCTGTCACAGAGCAAATAGTCCCATTGTGTCGAGAAAAGGAGGGATTACTTAGCTAGAATATAAAACTAGGCGAAAAATTAATACCAGTGGAGATGTTGGCTGTCATAGAACAAATACATAGAAAAATAAAGTACCAAGAGACATTACCTATGAACACTGCCTTAATATTCCGCCTGAACCCTTGCATTCGAAATCGTCTGGTTATCGAAGACGTAGAGAAGCACTTTCACATCTCCCTCTTCCGTTTCTGTCTGTTAATGGAAACTAACATCAGGTCTGAGAAGAAAGAAAGCCTGCCACAGCCACTCGTCACCTTAACTCTTTCAATACCCAACAATCTTCCCCATAATCACGTCCAGTCTTTCATACACTTATTTTTCTAAAGTCCAAATATTTACGTTGCCTTGAGGAGCTAAGATTGACTTCCTCTCCTCTTGTTATGTGTCCATGTATCAAAGCAAACAATTTTAACACAACTGTGAATGCTGTCAGATTTATCAGACAACTCCTCGGCCAGTGAAGGGAATAACGGGCTACGTTTGTGTCAGCTGTGTGTCTTTTTAGCCCAGTGTTAATTTTACTTCAGAAATTCCTTCGGCAAAGCCATCTACCACTTGACAAACCAGCCCTGTTTTCTTCCCCGGCACAGATTCACCAATAGCAAGTAAAATATTTAATTTATCATAGTCCAGCATCAGTAGTCACGACTCCAGCTCTGGGACAAGTTACTACGGTCACCAAATTAACGGTTCTTGCCACCTGTGACTGTGTGCCCACCATACGGCTGCTCACACGTGTCACTGTTCCCCTTGTAGCTCATACGATGCCTACCAGTACCTGCGTCACACTTCAGAATGTTCAGTACTGGCTATGTGTTACTGTTTATCCCCGTTGTCGGTGTTATTATTCAGCGTGTGGCCCGTATCATGGCTTCTAGTACCTGCGTCACGCTTCAGAATGCTCAGTACAGGTGTCTTATTTGTTACTGTTCATTCCCGTTGTTGTCAGAATACATGCAGTTGCTCTTTTGTTTATCTATGTGCTTTTATCGCTCGTCGGGAATTCAGTTGCGGCATTACGAATCATTTACGTAAACTCAGCTGTGTGTTCCGTCACGCTCGCCGCTCTGCTCACTTGCTTTTACTCTCCAGACGGTGGTGCAGCTCATTCTCGCCGTGATTCTGTAAAAGTGGTTATTTTTGCGCCACTAGGGAATAATTTCTCTGAGCAGGTGATTCAGGTAACTCAGTATGTGTATTAGCGTGTGATTTTATGTGATATTATGATTCTTTTAGTGATAGTGTGTGATAATCTTCCTTTTTTTTTAGTCCTTTGTTGTATTGTGGAGCTCCAGTTAAAAAGAATTTCAATTTCTCTGTATTCTACAACGAACTGACAATGAAGTTATCTATCTATCCATCTATCTATCTATCTATTTATCTATCTATCTATCTATATCAAGTACAGCTTACTAGACACACAAGGAAGGAAAGCGTTACATGGAATTGATCCTTTTGTTGATGATTAATGTTGTAAACTTGATCGTGTACAGAAAAATACTGATAAAAGTCCCTTAACGTTGCTATTATTATTGTTATTATCGCTGGAGACTTCATCGTGTGCATAAAGTAGTTATCTAAACCCTACCAGTATTCTTACCTCCTTTGGTCAATGTGTGTATTGGTGCCACAAAGATTTACCCATTTTCTTTTAGCATAAGGGAGGGAGACCAAAGCAAAAAAATAATAATAATAAATTCAGAGGAAGAAAATCCACTATTTGTTTATCCAGGAAAAGATTAAAAGAAGATCAACAAAAGATGAATATAAAGAAAGGAAAGGCAAAAAAAAGACAAAATAAGGAAAGGCAAAGAAAAGATGAAGAGAAAATACCAAAGAAGAGCCAATGTAGGTTTTGAGGCGCCTTGAAACTCCTCTCTTTAAGGTCAAGTCTTTGAAAGATAGAAGTACAAACTCAAGGAAAGAGTTCAAGTGTCTATTTTAATTCAGACACAGGATTCCAGATTCTGTGTTGAGAGTTTAGAGTCTTTACTGGCCCCTTGGCACTCAGGTAGAGATTTCCAAAGTCTATAGTGAGAGTTCCAGAGTCTATAGTGAGAGTTCTAGAGTATATACTGATAATTCTAGTCTATATTGCTCACTTGGCACTCAGGCACAGGATTTTAGAGTCTATACCGAGAGCTCCACAGTCTATACTAAGAGTTCTAATCTATACTGTAGATTCCAGAGTCTGTACTGAGAGTTCCGGCGTCTATACTGATCCCTTGGCACTCTCCCACAGGCACTACAGCTCCTGGTGCAGCACGGCGCCACGCCAGACTACGCCACTGACTCAGATTCTGCGGACTCCGGCTCCCACCACCACCGTTGTTCCTGCCACCAGGGGCTGTGCGGCGCCAGCAAGGTGAGGACACCAGGTCGACTAGAGCAGCAGGTTGACTAGGCTAGCAGGTTGACTAGGCCAGCGGGTTGACTAGGCCAGCGGGTTGACTAGGCCAGCGGGTTGACTAGGGCACCAGGTTGACTAGGGCAGCAATTTGACCCAGAGAGCCCCAGTCGTGTTTGTTTTGTTGAAGTGGAATGTTATTTTTATCACACATATTACTTCTAATAGTGTCTCTGGGCTTCCTTCCTGCTGGTCTAGTCATTTTGTTTGGCAGACTGGTTTCGAAAGTCATCCTCCTGTTTATAACTACTAGGTGTTTTGTTTAGTTTGTCATTTATTACTGTACAGGTTTCATTGTAATTTACTTTATTCTATTGATGTTTTTTTCTTTTCTTGTTGCTTATTCATAACTAGATACTTCTTATCATATTCATTAACTAATCCAAAAGTCGTTGTACTCCTTCCCTACATTTTCTTCCATCGTGCGTAATAAGAGCCATACCTAAGCGGCATTCACGCATACACTCTCCCTCAACCAATAAAAAAAGCACACTATCAGCAGCCAGCAGCCACACCAGCTTTCTTTTCCATGTAATTAATTCCGCAAACATTCCCTCCCTGCCAGACAGACATTCGCTCAGCCACCACCACCACCATCACCACTACCACCTGCTCTACGGCCTCGCATTTCTCTTGTTCCCCTTCACAGGACTCGGAATGCTCCACCAGCGGCTCGGAATCCTGCAACTCCTCCTGTGAGAGCGACTGTCACTTGTCAGGCCACAGCTCAGACTCCGGCGTGCACCAGGAGCCTTTTTACCTCCACCCCCCAAGCACTGCCACGCCCCCAGAGCCCCCCAGTGGCCAGGAGCAAGGGAAGCAAAAGGAGAAGAGCAGTTTCTTCCTCAACCCTCTCAATGACCTAAAAGAAGCCTCAGAGAAGTATAACAAAAGCAAAACCGAGGCTGGAAAGGACGGGGAAAAGAAGTCGAAAAAGCCGTTCTTCCTTCACAAGCCGGAAGCTGTGTCTTACCACCGCGTCCAGGAGCTGTTCGTGGGTAAGAGTTCCAAGAGTGAAGGGAAAGGAAAGAAGAGCAAGGGCGCGAAAGAAAACGGAGCCAAGGACGCCAAGAAAAACGGGAAGGTCGAGCAAGAACAGGAACTCGCAGTGATCGAGAGTGCGAGTCAAGGCACTGGAGAAAACGGGAAGACGCACACGGGAGAGAAGAAAGGAAGGGTAGACTATGAGGGGAGGAAGCTACCCAAGATCCCAAGCGCCTCTTCGTCGCCATCGTTCCCCTCCTCCTCCTCTCCCTCACACTCCTCGTCTTCTCGAGCCATACACTCCACGATGAAAGGTAAGCTATGATAGTTTTCTTGTATCTTTATCTGTCTTTCTACCTTCTTTCTTTTTCTTTTCTTCTTGCTCATTTTCTCGCAGGATTTTTCTATCCGGTAACTTCTTCAGGTATGTATTCTGTATTTTCCCTATTGTTTATTATGTACGTGTATGTAGTAACGCTTGATGTTCTGATGCAGTCTGAGCTTGAAATTTGCTTTAGTTTCCCATTGCAAGACGTTTTCATTGGTTTGACGCAGCCATTTTCTAGTTTGATTTTATGGGATACTAAAGGATTCCAAGCGTCGACAACTTGTGAGATCTTTAGTTAACTTCCGAAAACAACACATAACTTTCCAGTCACCCATGATTACGACACCATCTCTTCTGTCTTATCACACCGTCACCATCATCACCATACCTTGTCCCTTATCAATATTTCACTCTCATTCCACTCCTCATTATCATCCTGTCGCTCACCCATGCAAGGAAAATCTCACCAACACGCAATCTAAACACGTATCTCTGACGGAAAGGAGGAAGCCTATATAAAGAACATGAAAGGATAGGAACATAAGAAAATAAGGGAAGCTGCAAGAAGCCATCAGGCCTACACGTGGCAGTCCATGTATGAAACGCGTGGCTGTTCCTGTATCACTTTTTTCTTTATCATTATTAGTACTTAAAACATCACCACCATCACCATCGTCATTGTTCTCACCTTCATCTTTATTATATTTACCTTTGTGACCTCCATCTGATAATTAGGGAAAGATAGAAGGAATAGTTGGTGGTTAAGATAGACAGTATCTTTGCAGTAGCCAGAGTGAAAGTGTTTATGTATGAGATATATGAAGGTAGGTCAGGGAACAGGTGTGCAGAGTAAGCTTCCCAGAAAGATGAAGATAAGATGAATACCGTATCATTGTAGCAGCCAGAATGCATGTGTTTATGTACTAAATATGAAGGTAAACCAGAGAACAGGTGTGAAGACTAGAATTTACCAGAAAGCTCCTATTACTTGCACATTGTTCTGGCTCCATTCACAAGACGAAGCAGTTTCTCGTCTATCACTTAATATCTACCCACGCCCCCTATGATATATCTACGAGGGAGGGACGGAATGTACGGACGGAGGAGGAGGCGAGGAGAGGGCGTTGTGAAGCTATAAATTGTGGCTAAGGTATCTTTTGTCTTTCACTCGCATCACTGTCATTACCGCAGCACTTTGTCGCAGTCTCCCCTGTCATCTCGCGTGGAAGACCGTTTTCTGTCGTGATCTGACCTAAAAACCTACGAAAGCCGAAAATTGGAGCTTGGTGACATTGTTTGATGGTTTTGTTTCACGTGTAGTTTCACTTTTAACTCAAGAAGAAAAGCGTGTTATTATTTATTATTATTATTATTATTATTATTATTATTATTATTATTATTATAAGGCAAAGGAGAAATCAACGAGATATCCATTTTAGTTTCTGAGGTGTGTTGGTACTCCTTCCTTGAAACAGAATTATGTGAAGGTGGATAGGAAGTGTCTCTTAGTAAAGCATCTGAACACTTCCTAGTATATTGACATGTTTTCAGTCAGCAGCACTCAGTAAAAGTAACAGAAAGACTTGCTGGCATTTTCATCGTGTTAGTTCAGTTTCAATATTCACGAATTCACTTTCTGAATTTTTGAACTTGGTGAATCAGTTAATTTCAACCCGATTTTGATTACATTTGAAGCTAAGAAGCAGAACCAAAACTCATATATTCTTCTTGTTCCTGCTTAGTGTCAATATTTGTGAAGGCTTTTGACTATTAAACTTAAAGAACACTTATCAGTCACTGCTTACATATGATTCTGATTAACAGTCGTTCAAAATGAGAGAGAGAGAGAGAGAGAGAGAGAGAGAGAGAGAGAGAGAGAGAGAGAGAGAGAGAGAGAGAGAGAGAGAGAGAGAGAGAGGGTCAAAACACAGACATGACTCCATTTTCTATTCACTGTCAGCATTCGTGAAGGGTTGTGCCTCTAGTTGACGTTTAGTAGCCTGGACTTCACGGCTGCGTGGTTGTGATGGAGGTGGTGGGTGGTGGGGGGACCGGAGCGTGGCCAGGTGAGGCGGGACCATCTGGCGCACCTGGCCGCGGGCTGTGCTGCTCTGGGCCTTACGTAGCGGCGCCTCAGGGTTCCCGTACGTTATGCCGTCCTGTGTGTTACTGAGGCAATTGTCGAGCTGTGGCGGGTTTGATGCACTGGTGGAATTGTTTACTGGACACGAAAATGATAGGCTGCGACTCCCGTACGCAGTGGAAAACAATCGTGCAGCGTAGAATACTGTCGTACTTAGTATAAAAACAATCGTACTTAAAAAAATAACAATTATGCAACGTAAAATATTGCAATACCTCCTACAAAAACCATCGTACACCATAGAACACTCGTACGCACTAAATAACAATCGTACTCTGTAAAATACCGTCGTACCTACTACAGAAACAATTGTACATCATTACAAAACTCTCGTACGCAGTAGATAATTATCCTACACCATAGAACATTCTCGTACATCACATACTATCAATCGTACCCCTTGAAATAATATCGTACGTACTATAGAGTGAATACAAGTCCCTAAATTGCGTTATTTCGTATCAAATGTATTAATGTAAATCTAAGTATGAAAAAAATGAGTCTCCTTGTGTTTCATAGTGAATGATAATGCTAATTATACTCGTATGTATTGAAATTATTACGTTCGTTTACTTATATATTATTTATGAGTTTTGTAAATACTACGCTAACCGCATCACACACACACACACACACACACACACACACACACACACACACACACACACACACACACACACACAGAGAGAGAGAGAGAGAGAGAGAGAGAGAGAGAGAGAGAGAGAGAGATTTACTATCGAAGATTACGGATAAAGGGAAAATTCTTATAGTGACAGAGAAAGTTAAGAGAGGAAGGTTTCTAATGGCAAAGAGGAAAGAAAAGCGATACAGAGAGAGAGAGAGAGAGAGAGAGAGAGAGAGAGAGAGAGAGAGAGAGACCGCTTTCATGGCGACTAAAACTACAAATCAAAGACAACAACAACGACAACAACAACAACAACAACAACAACAACAACAACAAACTTTTCCCGCACGCACGACCTGACGCACAAGAGTAGTAAGCAAAAATAAATATGTAAATAAAATACATAGATAAATAAAAAATAAATAAATAAAGTAAGAAAAATAAGAAAAAAATAACTACATTGAATTAAAAGTACACGAGGGAGGAATTTCCAGCATCCCGTTATCACATCCCCTCAACATCCTTCTATTACATTCAGAAATAAAAAGATAAATAAATAAATAAACCTGAACTGTCCTGCCGTGAGAAAGAAATAATTATAAGCATGCAAATTATGAGTATCAGTAATTACATCGACAATCATTATTACGATCATTAGCATTATTAGCAGTATTTACCTGGAGCAAGTCACGTGACCTACATTTCATGCGTCTGAGTACCAAGGTGACTCGCTGCGGAGGAGGAGGAGGAGGAGGAAGAGGAGAAAGGGGAGGAGGGACTTACTAGCGAGGGGAAAGAGAGAAGGGGGGGGGCAGGTGGGAAGACGATGTAGTAGAACGGGAAAGAAGGAGAAAGAGAGGAAGGAGGGGGAGGAGAGGGGGCCGAGTGACAGCTGGAAGAGGAGGAGGAGGAGGAGAAACACCAGTACTCCTTCTGCTCTCTCATTATCGTGCGGTCACTGGACGCAGAAATCCTGTAGCGATGTTTATTTGTTTGAGTAGTGCTGGTGGTGGTAGTGGTAGTGCTGGTAGTGCTGGTGCTTGTAGTGGTAATGGTGGTGGTTCTTCTGAAGGCAAATACTTATAGTTTTGTTAATCTATACGAGTGTGCCATAAAAAGAATTGCTAGACAAACTGGGATAGAAAACGCAGCGTGGTTCCCGTGAATATTGTAATAACACGCCATTGTAAGAGGATTTTGTGAATTTGAGCAAGTTTGCCTGAAAGATTTGGCAGAACAATGTGGAGGAAGAAAACGAAAGAAACGAGTCGATCAATGGAATTCACGCGAGACAATTGAAGATAAACCTGACAAAAAAAAAAAAAAATCAAACAATCACGTGTTCGAGTGCTCATTGTAACAGTGCAATGAGGAGTAATAGAATGACGAACAGTGACGAAAAGAAAAGAAAAAAAGAACTGAAATGGAATGAAAAGATGAATTACTTTATACGACAAGACAAAAGACGAAATACCACACCAAAAAACTAACCTAATTTAATCTGACCTAATCTAACCATAAGCCTAACCTAACCAAGAAAGTATTGTAGTGTGTGATTCCAGGGCAGTTATCATATATTGTGAGACGCTTAGGAAATTAGACAAGCAAAGGAAGAAGTTGCCATGTATTAATTATCACGCGGAAAAAAGATATTCCCAGGATAGAAAGCGAAGGAGGAAGTGTGTGTGTGTGTGTGTGTGTGTGTGTGTGTGCGTAGCCATACAATTAAACCATCTACCTGTCAGCCATTTCACCTCACCAATATCAAAACAGATAATCAAATACAACAAACCAATATTTTTTTACAACACCACTACCATTACTCCCTAAAACGTTCACATACCTTGACTCGTAATAACAAGTGACAAAAAACAAAAAAGCCAAGAAACACATCATGCATTCTATCTCCAATTTCCGCTGGAGAGAAGTGAGGTATTTTCACTTACTCCTGGATATGGTGACGCGAAGACAATAGCTGTGAATTCCTGTCTCGTGCTCACCTGTCTCCCAGTGTGGGAAGGGGTGGGGGTGGGTGGTGGAGCGTCAGGGCTGTAAAGGAAAGCGGAGATGCCTGCCGTCTGGTTGGCGTTGGAAAGCTGCGTTGTAAAAGGAAGATAAAAATGCAATGCGGTGATTTAACTTTTTTTTTTCTTTTCGTGTTGTTTTTCTTTATCTTTGTTGTTTTTTTCTTGGTTTTGCGTTTCTTTTCTTCTTTCTTTCTTTTTCTTTTCGCTAATGGGAAGGTGAAAAAGCAACGCGGCAATTTTTCTTTTTTTTTATTTTGTGTCTTTCCGTTATTTTTCGTATCCTTATCTTAGTTTTACGTTTCTTTTCTTCTTTCCCCTATTCGTTAACGGGGAAGGTGAAAATGCAACGCTATGACAAGATTTTTTTTCTGTTTTCACACTTTATCTAATCTTTTCTTTACTTTCTTTCTCTCATCCTTTCCTATCTATCATTTTCTTTGCCTCACGCTTCCTCTCCCCATCCTTCCGCTGATCAGCTGGGGAAGAAGGATCCGCGTGGCTTCCTGCTCCTGATGGGGGTATTGTTGCTGGGTTTTCTGAGGCATGATTGGATTTACTTACGCACAGGTCCTCTCTTATCGCGCAGAACCCATTAAGAGCTACATTCTTTAAGCCTTAGGTGAAAGAGAGAAGCACAATATGAATTAATGATGTGGTTTTGTTATTTATTTATTTATCTTTTTTTTGTGGTGATGTAACTCCATTTGTTATTTTGTTTATAGATTTTTTTGCATTTATTGAGTTTATATAAGGACTGAGAATGACTGGAAACCTTTAATTCTTTCATAACAACAACTAACAACACCGAAGGCATCTAATTTCCAAGGCCACAAATATGATTATCAGGATTTTCAAGGGTATTTCTCCTATTAGTAATGAAGAAATCTTGTTGATCTGTCACTAGAGCCATAGAAACACCTTAAAAAATCCGTGTCACTTCAACTAGAGCCTTTTAAAAGTGGCTAAGGTGGGAAGTATTTTAGACTATGATGTATAGCATTGTTAATTCAGGATCAATTTTTTTTTAAACACACTGTATGATATTGTATACGTGTCACACTCCCTTTTATTTACAACTTTACACCTTTACCTGGTCGTCCCCTGAGTCAATGCGTAATTTCTCTTTGTTCTTTGCTTCACCTTTTCCCTTTCCTTAGTTCCCATTAACTTCTTTTTTCTTCTTTTTTTTTTTCTTCAGTAATTGACTTAATACTTCTGGCATTAAGTGGTGAGGTATTTTTTTTCCTTTTGTTTTCTTCTTTTTTTCCTCCGCAGTTTTGTTTAGTGAGTTTACAGTGTGGTACTTTTATTGCCAGAGAGAGAGAGAGAGAGAGAGAGAGAGAGAGAGAGAGATTTTCTTCTCCCTTCGGTAATCTGGTTGCAACTAAATTTCTACTAGATTCCACCCATTACAGTCTCTCTCTCTCTCTCTCTCTCTCTCTCTCTCTCTCTCTCTCTCTCTCTCTCTCTCCTGGTACTAACAAGTCTAGTCATCGCTCCAGGAAGACTGAGAAAACAATACAAATCTGATTTAAAAACTTGGTGACGTAAGAAGCAATTGTTTGGGTTCATTGAGGGAATATCAGAGGCGGAAGTCTGTATATTCAGAGTGAGTGAGGGAGGCAGGCAGCCGAGCGGGGAGGAAGTGAAAGACGGAGATGGGGAAGGAAGGAAGGGGGGGAAGGGGGAGAGGGAGAGAATGAAGGCGTATTATTAGCAGGAAAGGGTGTGGTTGGTTTGTTGGTTGACTGGTTGGTTGGTCGGGGTGTGGTGCGGTCCGGTTTAGTTAAAGTGAATATTTATTGTTGGTTGGTTTTGTAAGGGACCTTGATTGGTGTTTCTGTTCTCTCTCTCTCTCTCTCTCTCTCTCTCTCTCTCTCTCTCTCTCTCTCTCTCTCTCTCTCTCTCTCTCTCTCTCTCTCTCTCTCTCTCTCTTCCTTCCTAATCTCTAGTTATTTATTTCTTTATTTTTAGTGGTTTCTTTAAATGAGCGTTTATTTCTGATGACGAGGTTCTCTTCCTCAAAACTCTTCTTCAGTTTTTACAATATTTTTTTTCTTTTTTTCTTTTCTTGATGGCTTTATTAAAAGAGCATTTATCTCTTCAAAACAAAGCTCAGTTGATGTTCCTTTAATTCCGCCTTTTCTCAACTCCTCTTCAAGCTGACCAACAATTACTGTTCCCTCTTTCTCTACGATGATCTAGGAGAGAAATTGACTCCTAATGTTTTGTACGACGAAGATTCACTGATACTCTTTCATTTCTCTCCTTTCTCAATACAGTTCATGGATCCGAACAGCAATTATCTGCCTATCATTTCCCCCCCCCCTCCCCTTCTTTCGTGCGAGACAAATTAACTTCTAGTCTAGGAAAGAAACTGACTCCTAGTATTTTGTAACACGAAGAACCACTGATGCTCTTATTTCTCCCCTTTCTCATTACGGTCCATCGATCTGAACAACAATTATCTACCAAACACCTTTTTTTTTCCCTCCCTCTTTCGTACGAGACAAATTAACTTCTACCCTTTCCCAATACGGTCCACAAAATCTAACAGCAATTACCTAACATTCCCCCCTCTATCATTCGAGACAAAACTGACTCCAGACAAATCTCACTTTCTCGTTTCCCCATTTAAGTTTATTAGAGAGATACGAACACCTCTTGACGCAACAGTTTAGTTGTTCACTCCCTTCACGAGTCACGAGGCAAGACCAGTAATGTGTTAATAGCGTTTGAGAGGCGTGCCGCGAGTGGTGTTGACTCTTAAATGGCCGAAAAGGAGGCTGAGTGCATTGGTGTGTATTGGGAAGCAGTGGTAAGGGACGGGTAGGGATGAAGGGCGTGGAGGTAATGCGGGTTATGGTGTTGTTAGTGGGGGTGATATGATGTGGGGCACGTGTCAGTGGTTGGGGTGGTGGGGGTGGCGATAATGTCACGTCGGGGTCGTGTGCATACGGGCGTGACCTTGTATTTAGGACAGCCTCGGAGAAAGTGAGGTGGTGGAGCACTAAGGAGGGTAAAGGAAGAACAAGCAGTAGTTGACTTGTTGGTCTTTCGCATTTGTTTGTGACACTGTGTAAAATCAATTGTAAGAGATGGAAAAGGGAAATGAAGAGAAGAGAAGAGAAGGAAGAAGAGATAGATAGACAGATAGACAGATACACAGACAGACAGACAGATAGACGGACATTCTTTTCACCAATCAATTGTAAGAGACAGAGAAGATAAGGAAACAGAGCACAACAAAACAGAAAAAAAATAGGAGAAGAGATAGACAGACAGACATAAAAACAATCTCTTCGCCCATATAATCTGACTAATATATCTAGAGGTAATTACATCAAAATTTCCCAGCCATTGAAAACCAAGCCATTAACTAAATACATAAAAACAATGACGGTCAGACAGCCAGGCGGGGGGGGGGGTGTAATCGTAAAGTAATTAATATCTTACTTTCGATTCCATTAACGCCATCTGTAGGGAATTACAAGAGAAAACTGCATTTATGGTTGCTTTTCACTTACTTTCTGTCATATATTCGACCTTAATTACCTCAGGAACCAAACGAATATTACTAGTATTAAAATAATTTGGTACATTTTTTTTTTTTAACATAACTTAGTGTGTGTATTTCTGTATTTGTATATATAATGTTCTTGGTTAAGTGTAGCTATGATATAAGTACGTCTAACTTAAGTAAAGCCGTTAAAGTGTTATGTTTGCATTCCTGTTACCTGTGTGTGTGTGTGTGTGTATGTGTGTGTGTGTGTGTGTGTGCTTAGTTTCTCGTCATGAATATTCCATAACATTGAGGAGTTGAGTGTTTTCATGTCAAACATCAGGTTTTCGAGACAAAAAATAGCACCTTTGCATAATTCATGAGGGCGTAATGACGGTGGTTCTGCTCAGTACAAGTTACCAATATGTTGAAGCACAAAGGCGCACAGTATTTTGCTGGGAAATGTTACCCTGAGACGCTCTGATGGTCACGTTTTTTCTTGAAGTGGAGAGAGAGATTAAGACTTTGAAGAAAACTAGCGTGATTTCCGTATTTTCAACCCTCTGACTGCTCTGCTCTCTTAGACTTAATGTAATAGTATGGTAGAAGCATAGTGGTAATTCTGAAAGATGCCACTGTCAGCACACGAGAGAAGGGTAGTTAGAGCTCTTAATTGCCCGTAGTTTTATTTCTGTGGGTTAAAATTGTGTATGGTTACTCGGTTAAAATAAATTGTCTGTGGTTGGTCAGATAAAATAAGTTTAAAGAGTTACAATGAGATTAATACACGTTTTCTTCCGATAAATTCCACCCCACACTTAACAAATTTCAAAAAAAATCAAGAGAAGACAAAAAAAAAAAAAAATTGAAGAGTGTGCAGAAGTGCCTCTTGAAAATTTCTTCCCTTAGTGATTTTCATAATATTTCAACAGCAGTGAGATTAATGCACGTTTTCTCTTTCCATGAATTCCACGCCACTCTGAACAAAACAAACTAAGGGGAGACTTCCAAAAAATGAAGAGTATGTTAAAGGGGTATAGCATTTTCTTCCCGGTCAAGGTAGCGAGTGTTGATCCTTTGGCTTAGAGGATGCAGCGGCACGTGTGTTTGTGTGGGAGAGACTTGTTGTTGGCAGTGAGGTTATGTAAACACTTACTCCCGTGCGTCATGCTGTTGTGTGGGAATGGAATACAATTTTAATCGTTACTTGTTTCTGTTTCGTTCGGTTTTTTGTTTTTTTGGATTTTTTTTCATAGGATTTGTTTATGAATAGTGGTAATGTATGTAAATCCCATGAAATTATGCCTCGGAAGGTTGAGATAGAGTAAGAATAAGGGAAATTTTAAGATAGTGACATAAAAGGAACGCAACTTAATCATTAACCTGTGTCCCTCACGAAAATAAGAAAAAAGAAAACTTGATTCAGAAAAAATAGAAACAAACTAGACGAAAAAAATAAATAAAAACAAATATGCCTGATTTCCCCACAAACTATGATTCAGGAAAAATGGAAAAGAAAAAAAGAAATATAAATGATTTTTCCCAAACTATAATTCAGGAAATTAGAAAAGAAAAAGACACAAATAATCCTAATTTTCCCCACAAACTATGATTTAGAAAAAAATAGAAAAGAAAAAGACACAAATATACCTGATTTCCCCCACAAACTATGCATCCCTTGAGGTTCACCAGCGCGTCACCAGATGGCCTGCGGTTCATTAGACTCGCCCGCCAGTGATGTCACCCTCGGCGCCGCGCTCATGGAGTTACGCTCACAAACCTCTAAACTTCGCTTCGATCCCACGACAAGCTGACAATTCGCACGATCCTTCCTTTTCTTGTGTTAATGTAAAGGAGCTCCCGAGTTTGGCAGCGCGTTTTCTCTTTTCTTTCTCCAGTTCACGGTATATGACCCTGACTTTGTGGCGTCGTGGAACTACAAATCAATCAATTAGTCAGTCTATCTATTTGTCTGTCTGCTTACCTGTCCTTCTCTCGATCTATCCATCTATTTATCAGTCTTTCAATACGTAACTTCACATTTCTCGTCATTCAGATGGCAGGGCTTTTTAAAATATTTCCATCATCATTAGTATTCAAAGCTTTCGTCTGCTTTCATCTATCAATCTATCTACTTTCCAATGCACAACCTCATATTTTTCGTCTTTCAAAATGTCACTGAATACTTTCTTTATCAGTATTCCTGCCATTCGTCGCTTTCCATCTATCTATCTATCTATCCATCTATCTATCTATCTATCTATCTATCTATCTATCTGTCTGTCTGTCTTCCAATGTATAACCTCTCATTTCTCGTCTTTCAAAATGTCACTCAATACTTTTCTTCATCAGTATTCCCGCCACTCGTCGCCTTCCGTCTCGCTGATCAGAGTCACACGTCCCTGTTTTTCACGCTCATGCTCCTCAGCTAGAGTGCTGCTGTCCACTGCCACGCCTCACAACACAAGGCGCTCTTATGCATTTCAATTAATACTTTACACGAATCGTAGATCTTGTCATCGTTTGAATATCTTGGTTAAAAAAATAATTGCAACTGCTCTATTTTTTTCTCTAACGCGATTAATAGTTTGTGGAAGTTGAACATTTAATTAGTTACTTTTTAAGCATCATAACTTATTTTTACTATTCGGATATGTAGGTCAAACTATTATCTTTTATTTACTATTATTTCTTTCACTATTGAATGTTTTGTGATAGTTAAGCATTTCACTAGTCTAAATTTTATAAACATTAGAACTCATTTTACTATTTGGGTATCTAGATAAAAACTGATTTCTTGCCTTTCATATATATATATATTTTTTTTTGCCGTTATTTCTATTTCTTTCTTTCTCTTACCATCGTACGCCTCGAGCAGTTATCGTACACGTGCATCCGGATCTTCCCTGACAGTGAGTTCCATACCCTACTTCTACTCTTCCTTTCCCAAGCTTCTTTGCACTCTCGCACACAAGCATAATAATGATTTCCTTCCCATTTTTATCGAGCACGGAGCTGAACAATAGGCAGCGTGGATTGTTCTTATCATGCTTTCTCCCGATGGAAAGCTCAGCGCAGGCAACACGAGCTAAGAGTGAAGGGGAGGAAGGAAGGAAGTGTCCATACAAACAACAGGAAGTAGGGACTGTCGGAGTGAAAACAACAGGTAATGGGAACACACGCAACAGGTAACTAACAACAGTGGGGAAAAAAAATATATAAAGGAAAGAACGAAAAAGAGGCATAATCTGCGTCTCATTAAGTCTCCCATACATTTTTTTTTTCCCTCTTTAACAATCTCTTCTCGAAATTCTGGTACTGAATTCCGGTGAGAAGAGAAGAGGCGTTAAGTTCGAAATTAGATACCAGACGCAGGAGATAGAAAGTAAAGATGGGATTTGCTGGTCAGACAAAAGGTAGAGTCATCACCGAGCTGTCACAGGACGAAGAAATCCGAAGTGATGGAAAATGAACGGAGAGAAAGTGTAGAGAAAGAACTGATGTATGGAGGCTGAGAGGGAGATAGAGAGAGGGGGGACAAGGGAGGGAGGAGTGAGAGAAAACCGTACTCTAAAAAAAATTATAATCAACCTAAAAATAAACGAAGAATGGAAAGAAACAAAGACTGAATTGAGAAACTATCCATTGCTTCGTACTTATTGAAAAACAAAGCACAATTCTTAGATAGACAATTACTGTACATGAGACTTGAATAATCGACGTGGGAACTCATGTATGGAGGGGAAGAAGGGGAGGGGCAGCTCTCCAAGTCGTGAGGGAGGGAGGGAAGTGGGAGGGAGCGTTGAGGCGTGGAGGGGTTGGTGGTGGTTGGGGAGAGGTATTGGGGGTAGTGGTGATGGTGGTCCGTCACTCCGCCACTGCCAGACGCTTTCTCCACCCCCGCGGCGGACAGACGGAGGCGGCAGTGTGTTGACAGTCGTTCAAGTGTGTGTTTGCTTTGGTGTGCGTCGCCCCCCCCCACCCGCGTCCCCCTCCCTGCGTGTGTTTGTTTGTTTATGCTCCAAGGTGTCGATTAGTGATGCAAATTTACTCGGTTTTTCATCATTCGTTTTGTTTCTTTTGTTTTTTTGTTTTCTCCCACTCTTTTATCAACGTGTGGTGCCTTTGATGTCCTCGTAATGCCTCTGTGACACACATTCCCCTCAAAGACGAACGAAATTACTGAAAAATAAGAAAAACAGGAATATCACCGAACAAGACGTGAATTCACCTACCCTCCCTAAAAAAAAAAGACGCTCTTAAAACTTGCACATCACTGAAAAATTTAAACGAGGCACATCACGAGGCAAAACACGAACCATTTAATCTATGCATGTGACGAAGCAGTGAGGGAAATTAACACACTGGAAACATGAAAGCCTCCGCTATGCTTTACGGACATCACCTGGCGGGCTTAAGATACTAACGGCCCCAGCGGAGACCAGAGGGACCAGAGGGACTCCCGAGTGTCGCAAACCTCAAATGTCTTTAAAGCGACTAATGTTAAACGTGACTCATGTGGATCTAAAGCGCCGTTAACTGATACCATTGTCTTGTCGCCGCTAAAGATCACGTGTTTGAGTCAGGGAAGCTTGCAGCAAGAGATCGTTCATTGTGTATCTTGTTCTGTCTCTTATTGACGTATTAAAGACTCGCAATTAGGAATGATTTGTTGAGATGTGTGTTAGGTTAGCGGTGTGGTGGTGTTCAGGTGTAATTGAGTTAGCGGTGCGGTGTTACAGTGCTCGTGGTGTTGTGGTGAGGTGTGGGGGAAAAAAATGTGCTGAAAATGTTTGTTTGTATGGGGTTGTAATGGAGAGGTGAAGGTTTGACATTGTGATGATATAAGTGACGTAATGCTGCATTGTGTGTGCATGTGTGTGTGTGTCAGTGTCCTTGTCTATCTATCTGCCCATCTCTCAGCACATCCGCTTTCCCGTTTCTCTGTCTACATCGATGTTGTCATGCATACGTACACTCCATAACTACAGCCTGCACCAAAATAATGACACACGGAGGAACAAAAACATTCTGACACCGACTGTATGTACATGTAAGAGCAGGCGCATAACTAACATCAAGACTCAAACGTGCAGGAACTCAAAACCAAGCTTGTCTTTACCTTCCTCACCACGCCATTAACACCGCGACCTCCACCCACTCAACCTTACCCTCACTAACACACAAACACAAACATTTCTCACTCCCTCCCTTCCCTTAACCCACAGAACCTTACCCGCATTAACACACGAACATTCCTAACCTACACCATTCCCTTAACCAACAGACCCACTAACAGAAGCATTCCTAACCCACTCCCTTCTACTCACCACGCTATAACGCATCTTCTAACTAAACCTCACCCACACTAACACACTAACACATTCCTCACCCACTCAGCGTTACTCACTAACTGCCACCGCTCGCACTCACCCGTCCATCCACCCACACCCACACACACACACACACACACCTGCTTCCGTCCTCACCCAACACCTGGCACATGATGTTACCTGCCATCCGCTGGTCTTGTACTTACCTGGTGATGATCAAAGGTGCTCGCTTCTCACCTGGCTTGAAATTACGGGTTTATTATTCTGCTTCTCTCTATAAATTCGAAGCTGAGTAAAATTTTGGAGATGAAAAGACGAAAAGATACAGCACATCGTTTTAATGCAATGGAAAGGCGGTATAGGAGTCTGAGTATTAATAGTCATTTTTTTTTTATGTGTTTTGGAAGTTGTTGTTATAGCTAATGTGGTTTCATTTTGCTTGCGTGACGGTCAGCAGCTGTGTTTGTTACGTGGTGTATATGTAGGAGGAAAACTGTGTGTGTCCGTAACGTAACAGGTGTTTGTGTGTGTGTGTGTGTGTGTGTGTGTGTGTGTGTGTGTGTGTGTGTGTGTGTGTGTGTGTGTGTGTGTGTGTGTGTGTGTGTGTGTGAACTTATTGTGCGCATTTACGTGAGGGAAAATCATTATCTCTCTCTCTCTCTCTCTCTCTCTCTCTCTCTCTCTCTCTCTCTCTCTCTCTCTCTCTCTCTCTCTCTCTCTCTCTCTCTCTCTCTCTCTCTCTCTCTCTCGTTAACTAACACGAACCATTAATATTGTTTAGATACGCCAACGATAACAACATAAACACATTTCCTATTTCCTCAACCCTTTCTCCCCTCCTCTCTATTCCCCTTACCCTTTTCCTCTCCCTTTTTCATCCCTCATGTTCCTCCCTTTCCACCACCCCTCACTCTCACCTTCCATTCCCTCCCTCACCACCTCTTCATCTATTCCACCTCACCCATGCCCCTGTTTCCTCTATCGTCTTTCTGTCCACTTCTCTATCTATTCTCTCCCTCTGCATTTCCTTTCCACATCCTTGTCTGGCGTAATGTGGTGGACAATGGCGGTGTTGAAAGGGTTGCCTGTGATGATGATAGGGAGGAGGAGGGGGAGGTGGGTGATGGGTTTCATAATAATGTGTATCAGTGTTTTGTTTTTGTTTTTTGTTTTTTTTTTGGTGGGGGGAATGGGGGGACTGTTTTAGGTTCCTTGTTTTTTTTTTTTTTATGGTTCCCTCCTTCTTTTAACTTTCTTTCACTGTTTTTTAGTGGTTGAGTAGTAGCAACAGTAGAGAGAGAGAGAGAGAGAGAGAGAGAGAGAGAGAGAGAGAGAGAGAGAGAGAGAGAGAGAGACCTCTGAATGTATTGCCAATCCGTCCTTTGCATGCCTGATGAGTTTAATCAGTGTATCGAGGAAGAGGAAGAGGTGCTAGTGGGTCTGTGTGTTTTCTCTTAAGTCAACTGACACACATACACGCGAAGTGAGGGAAGGCCGCCAGCCAGGAGGAAACAGGCGAGGAAGAAAACAGAGCAGCACACATCCATAATACTTGCGTTCCCTCGCTTCCACGTGTTCATTGTGTCACTGCGGGCCTGGTTATCGTGTGTTGCCGAATGCAGCTCGCCAGTGTCACGTATTGAAGTTCTTCGTTCATTCAAGGTCGATTTGAAGCCATAGTGAACATTGGACAGATCTGAAGCGTGACCCTGCGGCCTGGTGACCTCGCGGCGTAGCGTGATGGAGTAGCGCGGCGCCATGCTGGAGGTGCTGGTGCTGGGCGTGGTGGGCCTCGCCTACACCTGCGTTCAGACACTTTTCTTCCTCAACTGCCTCAACTCGCGGCGGCGGGAGAGGCGGCGGCTGGAGCGAGTGTTCAGAAACAGTCTGAGGACGGTCAAGGCCCCCAGCGGGAAGGAAACGCACCGTTCCCACGAGAGACATGAAGCGGAAGTGTCTCCTGCAGTCCGAAATGAAAACGGGACCGCGGCGGAGCAAGTCACCTGCAGCAACACAAACACCACGGCTGGGCGGTGCGAGGGGCGGCTGGTAACGCGGCTTGTGGTGAAGAGTGGGAAGGAGGCCGCCCCAGGGTCCCACGAGGGAGTGTCCGCAGACCCGCGCTACGTCCGCGTGCAGAATGTCATCGTGCACCACGGCGAGCCAGGTGTGGAAGCTGGGCGTGAGTCTGCATCTGCCGGCCTGGATTCCCCGCCGCGGCAGCCTGCCAGTGTGAGCCTCGACCACCACGGAGGCACCACTGCGGCTCCCGAGGGTGCTGTCAACACCATCACCGTTAACTCCAACATGATCCAGGTGTCTGGCGACGCCCACCCGCTGCTTCCACCCGCTTACGAGTCACTGGAGGGCGAGCCGATGTCCATCCTGACGCAAGTGACCACGCTAGGAGAGGACAGCGGCGACGGGCGCCACACTCCTCCAGATTACTCCTGCATCGCCGAGGAGGACATGGAGGCGCCGCTGCAAGACTTGTCGCTGGGCGGCGGCCAAGGACCCGTGGACCTCCTCGGCACTATATCTCAGATCCTTCGCAGTCCACCTGAATCCATGGAGCCTGGCAGTGAGGCGGTGCACCTGTACGAGGCGCCCACGGAGGTGCCTCCCCTGAGCCCCGCCCCACAACACGTGGTGTCCCAGGTGGGCGGAGGTGAGGAGGTCAGCTGGAGGATGACGCTCAGTAGCGAGGACTTTCACGCCGCGCCGCCACCACCTTGGGCCAGCGTGTCGCGGCCTGATGTGCCCCTTCCCCGGGACACGTGGACGCTGCCCCGGCCGTGCCGGCGCGTCACGCCGAGCCACGGCTCCCTACCCAGACCCAGAGAGAAATTGTCTGTCGCTCACGCGGCGGAGGGCAAACTTTCCTCGCGCCTCACACCGCCACGACCCACCTCCGTCCACCCCGCGGGGCGTGACGAGGCGTTGCGGGCCGGCGGGGCTGCGCGAGGCACCATCACCTTCCAGTTGGACTCCGCCCCGCCCAGCGACGACACCTCCCCGCCGCTGGCCACCCCCCGCACCGCTAGCAGTGACCCGATAGCGAGCAGGCGGGAAGCAGCGAGTGACGGAGAAAACAGTGATTCGGAAGTCAGTGAGCCGCCGCCTGCAGGCCACAGTGACGAGCAGGGTGGCGGGACGGCCGTGACGGAACACTCGGAGGCCCCCGACGCCCACCACGGGAAGCAACCTTCAGGGTACGAGCCAGACGTGAAGGCCGCTGTGTATGAACCGCCTGAGGACGACCTTCCCTCCCCCGCCATGGCCGCACCCCTGAGGCAGCCCGAGGGAGGGGGCGAGGCGGGCTGCGCCGGCGACAACATCTACGAGGAGATCAAGGAGGACTTGCCGCTGCACGTCGCCGAGGACAGGGACAGCGTGGCCTCCGAGGTGCAGTACGAGAACATTTCCGAGTCCGACACCCATGCAGACTCCGGATACGAGTCCCCAGGTTGGTGGCGCGGCGCGGCTATCAGGAGTCTTGGGGTGGGAACCGGAAAGTGCCCGAGGGAGGGAGGCTATCGAAGGGAACTTTGAGGCTCTGTTGAACTCCACCTTGAGTCCTTGAACTGTCTCGCAGCCTCGCCGCGTTCAGGTACAGTCGGACACTTGTGTTGCATGATAAAGGTGAGATGGACAAGTTTCACCGGACACTACGAACAAAAGCAGCGCATTTGCTCCTCTCAGAAATAACGGTAGATGATTCTTGCTACGTGAACAGGTGTCTAATGCTCAGGTAATTTAAGATTAATTTCGGGGTAAATTACACCGCGTTGTATTGCCAGGTAGTTGGGTTTTGTAACTAATCATAGGTTGGCGGGAGGTAATTACTCGTGAGTGCGTGGAGTCTGTCGTCGTGTCTTCCTTTAATGTTTTGTCCAGACGTGACTTACCATCTTGCCTGCGTGTCTCAGCTTTCATCTGGCTTCTTGTGCGTGTGTCAGTCCGAGCTTAAGTTCATGTTACCATGGGTAGTCATTTATCCAATTGTGTGTGTGTGTGTGTGTGTGTGTGTGTGTGTGTGTGTGTGTGTGTGTGTGTGCGCGCGCACGAGCAGGTATGACAGGTTGAAGTTTTAATTACCAGACTCCCACACGCGGTCACCAACGCTTTCTACTTCCGCCCTTACTCCTCACCACTCCTTCCCTCCGCCTCTCTTTCTTCCCACACTTCTAATCTCTCCTTCACCTCTCCTTCACCTTCACAACATCCCTCAAATCATCCATAACAGTTCTTCTCTTATCTCCTTCTCTTTCAACCTCTCCTTCACCTTTCAAACATCCCCTACCCACCAACATCCCTCATCTCCTACTCTTCTCACCTCTCCTTCACCTCCCTAACATCCTATCCACCCACATCTTTCATCCATAACACTCCCTCTCCCATCTCCTCCTCTTCCCGCTTTCCACAAACCAAGAGGTGTGAAAAGAAAGGAGGAAGTGATGAATGGGAACCGGCGAGTCAGAATAACAATGAGTAATCAATCTCCTGAAGAAGTTAGTCAATAAAGCAGTGAAGAACTTAGCTTATTATTGCTGAAGCCAGGCGTGACAGAGAGAGAGAGAGAGAGAAAGGGAGAATAATTAGTTTCCTTTGACCACGCCTCTTAGGAGATAGTGATGTGTTTACTCTCTCTCTCTCTCTCTCTCTCTCTCTCTCTCTCTCTCTCTCTCTCTCTCTCTCTCTCTCTGGTAATAACAACACTACCAATAATAAGAAACGCGGATTTAGTTTCTCTGTTCCGGTATTGAGATGAACACAAGGCTGGATTTATTTGCAAGGCGGCCGGGATGCTCAACGGGTATGAAAGGAGATCAATAACCAGACAGGGGTGTTTGTTGGGCCTGACAGCAATACTTGGACCGTGTGTGTGTGTGTGTGTGTGTGTGTGTGTGTGTGTGTTTTGAAAGTTTCTACTCTTCCCTCGTGGTGAATTGAGTGATGTAGTAGTTGTAGTAGTAGTGGTGGTGGTGGTAGTTGTAGTAGTAGTAGTAGTGGTGGTGGTTGTGGTGGTGGTGGTAGCAGTGTCAAAAATTCAATAACTTCTCGGAAATATGAGGATAATAATAATACTCAATAATGCAAACCACTTTTTTTATCTCTTTTTGTCATGACTTGAGAAACTTACACTCACCATTACTTCTCACGTATTTAGGTTTCGGGGAGAGAGAGAGAGAGAGAGAGAGAGAGAGAGAGAGAGAGAGAGAGAGAGAGAGAGAGAGAGAGAGAGAGAGAGAGAGAGAGAAACAAAAAGAAAATATCAGGGTCAAGACTTAATTCTTTTGTCGTGATTTGAGGCGCTAAAAGGCGGCAACTCTGCTGCTGTTGCGCCCCTGAACGACGTTTGGCGGAGAGAAAACCAAGAAAAACGGTCGTCAGGTTGGTGATTGGTTGCTCTTTTACGTCTCCCCCCTCTCCTCCTTCCCTCCCTCCCTCCCTTCCTGCTCTCTCACCCCCCCAAACCTCAAGACACGACGCCAGGTGGCAAGGCGGTGCGCGTGAAGATTGTAACAGATTAACTTTCGTAATGGTGACTTATGAGATGATTCGTGTCCAGTATCGTTTGTCAGGAGTCATTGATTGGATTCTTTTTCTGTATTTTCAGTTTTTTTTTTTCTTTTCTTTTCTGAGGGGTGTTCGGTTTCCTTTTTTTTCGGTTATCTGATATTTTTTTTTCCGTCTAATTTTCTTTTATGTCTTTTTTCTTGTTTTTTGTTTTTTTTGTCAGGTGTTCGCTTCATTTTTTTTTATGTCCGTTTTCTACAATTCATCCTTCTGTTATTACTTTTCATAGCGTAGTTTTGTTTATTTGTCTTTTTTTTGTGTGTGTGTGTGTGTTCCAGTCACGCATCCCTGCTCGCACTTCATATTTTCTCTTTGCGCCATTAATATACCCAGCTTTGTTCCTTTAGATCCTTTATGCCGTTTGATTTACTTGAATATCACTTGCTTTCATTACAGAGAAAGCCGATTTAACACAAGAATCTCCCCGAGGAACTTAAATCCACGTCGAAATCAGGTCTAGAATGGCTGCACGTCTCGCCTCTCGTTTATTTATCCAAGAAAAATCACGCGGAACGAAGACTGTTGTGTTTTCAGCAATAATTTCTTTTGCTAAATCACTAATCTGCCTCCGGGCCCTCTAGCGGTTCTCTCGCGCCCACCACAGTTAAAGGAAGCAACTGCGACTGCGGTTCTGCTGTTAGTGGTCACGTGGTAGCAATTTGTAACGGTGGTGATGGTGGTGGTGGTGGTGGTGGTGGTCATAATGCTTGCCAGGATTCGTTTAGTGATAAGCATGTTGTAAAAAGTCGACCACCGTTGTAACTGCATTAGTAGGAATGGCAATAACAACAGTAACACTACTACTACTACTACTACTACTACTACTAGTACTACTACTACTACGTGGATTGCATTAGAAAGAACAACAATATCAACAATGATAACAACAGCACCAACGGCAACAATATAGCATAAACTCCAACTACTATTACTACTACTACTACTACTACTACTACTAATCATCAGCAATAATCTTACATCGGGTTTCCACACCAAGACGTGACTGATTAGCGAGAAGGTAAAGAACACTCAGCTGGCGTCCTGCTGCAGGCCAGGTGCGGGGAAAGAGAAGGGAGGGACGCGAAGAGAAAGACGAGAATGTAGGAAACGGAGACTGAAGGGAGGAAAGCGAAGAAAAGGCGAAACTAAAGAATAAGAAGGAAGGGAAGTGAACAGAAAGACGAAAATGTAGGAAATGGAAGAGAATAATGGGAGGAGAGCGAAGAACAGACAAAAATGTGTGAAATGTGAAATATAATCTGATAAAGCGCTTGTGTATGTGAAAGAAATTGAGGATGAGGGAAGTGGAGCTTTAAAAAGATTAGATAAATTTATGAATATAGGTGATAGGTGGATATAGGCATGTTTTTTTTATATCCAAAGGACTGCCACGTGTAGGCCTTCTGACTTTTTACAAATTTCCTTATGCTCTTATGTAAGGAACCAGAAAAACAAAACAAAAACAAAAAATAGTTGAACAGTTGAAGAAAACGTAAAAACTGATGGTTATAGAAAATGAGGTTACCGAGAAAGACAAATTTATCAGGTAACAATGAAAATGAATGAAGACGCGACCTTAATAGAGCTTTAAAAAATAGCAAAGAAAATCATGATGGGTAATTGTTGAAGAATCTCAGCTCAATATACCAAAAACGAGAGATCTACAATAGCTTCCCCTTAAATACAGCGATGATTGGGCTTCATGTCATTATTAGAAGAAAATTACACGATAGAAAGTAGGAAAATTGCAAAAGAAAACGGGGAAATAGCGAGTCATGGAAAACGGAAGATAATACGAAGATTTAGGCAGATAATGACGATTGGGAACCTCTCTCTCTCTCTCTCTCTCTCTCTCTCTCTCTCTCTCTCTCTCTCTCTCTCTCTCTCTCTCTCTCTCTCTCTCTCTCTCTCTCTGCTTAGCTAACCGCCTTTCCCTTTCTATTCTCCCTGCTAACTCTCTATAAATCTTGGCCTTGTTTCTACACCCTAGTGACCACGACTCCCTGCCGCCTCCTCTGCTTCCCTGCTTATTTACTACTGCTACTCAACTCTCACCTGCTCCTTGTGCTGCTTTCCGCCCCGAATTTCAAGCGGGAAACGGACCCTGACTGTAATTTTTTTTTTTATTTGTTTTATTTAATTTTATTTTATTTTTACCTTTATTTATTTTTTTCACAAGATGAGAAAGGTTATTGTTTTCTTCGTATTTTGTGGTATGGTCACGTTTGTTGTTGTTGTTTTTGTTGTAGCTGCTGTTATTGTTGTTGTTCATGTTATTGTTCTTGTTCTTGTTCTTCTTCGCCGTCGTCATGGTCGTTGTCATCGTTATCATCATCGTCTTTCTGTTGGTATCACTGTTTTTCTTGTCGCTACTGCCGCTGCTGTTAGAGTAGGAAGTAACTCATTATTCTGCTCGCATTTCCCACTTCCACTGCACCTCGTTCTTCCTTTGTGTTCTACTTGGTCCCAGCACGTAGTCGCTTTAGGAAGACCCCAGCAGGAGAGCGAACCAGAGGCGCGGTGTGCAAGGGAACCGTAATGTGCCACCTGCCTGATGGTTAGATTACTTCCTGTTTATTGAGTCTTCGTGTGTACCTGTCGAGGGTGTCACCTGGTGGCTTAATGAACGGTGCTACTGTAAAGTTACGGTACCATATATTGAAGATAGTAGTAGTATTAGTAGTTTTTGCTGTTATTGGTGTTGTTCTTATGACTAAATAATGTCTAACGATTTCTCAGTCAAGCGATAAAGAAAAAAAAAAAAGCTTTATTTTAAGACAGGTCACACTCCGTCACCTCCTGCTCACACACAGTCACCGAATCTTCAGTGAGGCCAACAGACATCCTACAGGCTACCTCTAGTCCCGTTCCTTGTTTATCTTTCTCTCACGCACTTCACCACCTGCAGTCACACTCTCCCAGTCACGCTCCATTAGCTCAGCGTGACTAAAACTTAATGGGAGAAACTAGATGGACACGGTCAGTTCTCCGAGGGGCGGCGCCGAGGTAGGCAGGAAGGGAGGGGGAGAGATGAGTGAAATAGTACGAGGTGTGAGGTTGCTGGAAATAAGACAGGAAGAGAAAGGGAGTTTAAATGATGTGGTATGCTGTATAAAATCAAAAAGCACTTATTTATACTTGTTTTTTTCTATGTTTATTTGCTTCATTGCCCATATTATCACGGTTGCTATAATGGAATATGTTTTAGGCTCGTATTAATGGCGTTGGTCTAGTTGTAATTTCAATGCGCAGGTTTTATCTCTCTGTTCCGCTTTCTTGCTTTCTCCGCATCATGTCCTTCTCTTGTAATTCTTGCCACGTGCTCCTCCGCTCATTCTTCGCTTCTTTTTTTTTTTTTCTTTCTTTTTTCAACTTCTTTTATTGGTCATTGCCGCATTTGCATATTCTCTCTTTCTTGTTTTCTTATCCATTTCTTTCCTTTCTGCATTAGTTTACCTTCACTCTTTTATACCCATTTCACCCATTCACCCTCTGCCCCCTCCCCCATCACCATTCACACGCCTCACTTCTCATCCACGTCCTTTTCTCAGATAACTAGCATGTTACAGCGCCGTATCTCAGTCAGTGCTCTTAGTTTATCATTGCCTTATTCACATTCGGCCATCCATCTCACACGCCTCAGTTATCCTTGGTTCTCCTCCATCTCATGTCCTCTTCTCGTGTTGCAGTGAAGGCAGACATCCACAGCAGTGATGACGCGGCCTCCACCTCGAGCGGCTCCTCCCATGATCACCACTACGAGGACATCAACCCGACACACCTGCCAGAGGGACGCCCCAGGGACTCCTCGACCCTGCGCCGCTCCAGATCAAAGCAGGACGTGGTAGACGAAGACGACGAGGCAGCCAGACAGAGGCAGCGGCTTCAGGGCCTTGATGATCTGATTGCTGGTGAGTGCAGGCCGTGGGTTGCTTCTTGCTGGGGCTGATGCTGTGTTGGGTTGTCAGGATTGGTGTCTGTTTGCTTTTTTTTTCGAGCTATGTTGCTTGTGTGTGTGTGTGTGTGTGTGTGTGTGTGTGTGTGTGTGTGTGTGTGTGTGTGTGTGTGTGTGTGTGTGTGTGTGTTTGTCATTGTTTGTGTTTGGATTAGATTGTAGGAAGAAGAAAGGAGATAGAAGATGTGTGTGTGTGTGTGTGTGTGTGTGTTGATAAGAGTTACGTGTAATTTGGCTTACTGGTATGATATGTTCAGAAGCTTCAGCCTTTACTGCTATTAAATTTTCCTAATATGTAAAAAGCTTTGCAAGTTTTTGCTTGCTGACTAAACTTTTCAACAGAAGCAAGCAGTGAAGACCATTATATAGTATATGTTGCTGTAAATACCTGCCATTTCTCAGTAAAACAGTATTAGTCCAGAATACTGTACTACTGCAACAAATCCAAAGCACCAGAATTACGACAGACTGACAAAAATGGGTAACCGTGATGAGCAAGAAAATTCCATGGCACCTTTAACTCCCCCAGATACAGATTGAATAAATTGACTTTCACTTGTATCTCCAGTGTTCCCAGCCCTGACCCTTGACTCATTGACCACAGGTGTCCCCCCGCCGGACTACGACCGGGGGGCGCCACTGAGCGACGAATCAGCCCGACCTGACGTCTGTAACAGTGGCTCGCAGGGGGACATTCCTCCGCCGGCTGGTACGTCGGGAAGGAGAGGAGGAGGAGGTGGTGGAGAAGGAGATGGAGGCTTGCTTGAATCTTATCCTTGTTGTAGTAATGTGGTTTATTGTCACTTTGTTTATTTGCATTTCCAAGTACGCTTTTGTCCTGTATCATTCGTTGCTATCAGTGTGTGTTCAGTACCGGTGACTGCACAGTGTACACAGTCTTGGTCCTTGAAATACTGAACATTTTTGTAGTTTTAGTGAGGTTGGTCAGTGCCTCATGATGCCCTGTGTCACTACAGAGTTTGGGGATGATGATGATGGAGAGGAAGAAGCAACAGGCCGCCAGAGACTCCATTCAACACATTCCATGCCACCCACTTCCTCCCACTCCCACGGCCGCACTCCAGTCTCCCGCACCAATTCAGAGCCGCCACCGCCGCCGCCGCCACCCATGCCAGACACAGCAACCTCCCCGAGACAGTCCCCGAGCTCCTCACACAGATCGGCTGAGGAGGCTAATGGCATCTCACCCGCCTCCTCCAAGCCTCCCTCCCCCAGGTCTGCCCACAGCTCGGTGGAGGAGAGGGAGGAGGAGGAGGATCACGTTGATGAGGGCCTCGGTGGCAGCCCCTCTTCATTTGTCAGGAGGAATTCACAGAGAAGTGAGAAAAGTTCCATTGGTAGTGAGAATTTTGTTGTGCATGTAATTTGTCTGCAGAGAAAAGAGTATTTTTAGCTTGAAATATTTTTTTGACAAACAATCTGATCACATACTAAGATTATGCAAGTATGGAAATTATATTACTTATTGCATGTCACTGGCCAGTTTTCATTTATCTAGAGCATCTGTAATTAAAGAATTTCCCAATTTGACTGTGTTTATCCTCACCAGGCTTGAATGGAGAGCGCCCTTCATCATTGCCCCTGGACATGGCTGAGCATTACGGTAAGATCATGGCTGATGGGAGGGAGAGAGAGGTCGCCGCTTCCAATGAGGAGCTGGGCCACTCCCCGCAACTCGGCAAGTCTCACCTCATGCATGGGAAGACCCTGCCATTCATTCCCCCCAAGTTCCCCACCCAGCCTTCAGACTCTGGCCTCATCAAGCCCTCAGAGTACCTGCGTTCACTCGGAGAAAGCACCATTGCACGTTCACCAAGCGGGGAGGCAAAGGCAGGCCACGGATCACACCAAACTGGGACCCTACACCACAACGGCACTTCACACCAAATCAGTACAGCGAATCACAACGGTACATCACATTACAGTGGCATAACGCCCCTCTCTGCCGCGACACACCACAGCGACACAGAGCACGACAGTGGAAGCGCACACCACACAATTACAGAAGAGATTGACACCCATGATGCCAGCAACGGCTCGGCATCTGTCATCCCTCCCCCACTCCCTGCCATCCCAGAGTCTAGCGAGGAAGACCCAGCCACTAAGGATATTGGTAATGGTGCTCCTCCTCCTCCTCCTGCTCCTCCTGCTCCCCCTACTTCTTCCTCCTTCAATACGATGTCCAGCACACGCACCAACACACTAAACACCAACCACAGCAACAACAACACACTCTCTCACAACAGCAACAAGACAGTGCTGCCGACCATCAGTGTGACAGACCTACAGAGTGTTCAGCTGAGGAAGATTGAGACCAAGAGTGTGAAGCCAACCTCCATTGCCCTCAAGCTACCTGTGTGTAAGTGAACAGCCCTTCTTCTTATGCTGTTTTGATATTGTGTGGATAGAATAGACAGAAAACTTTTATCTTTGCTAAATGTACGTGTTCTTTGTTCCTCGTTCCTGATGGTGGACTTTTTGCAGCACCACCAGAGCCACTGATCAACTCTGTCAAGAATGATGTCATTGCTGAGCTCAAGATGGGAGTTGATATCCCCGGCATCAAGAAGCTGAAGTCGGAGCGAGCCAAGGAGGAGGAGATCCACATCAGGCAGGAGAAGGAGGAGCTTTCCAGACAGTTTTCTGCCAGTAAATTTGTGGATCAGGTGAGTGGAGTGTGAGGTTCTGATGCACTAGTGAGCTGCTGAGTTATACAAGACATAAGGATTGGAACTCCTAAGGATTATGAATGTAAACAATTTAACATTTGATTTAGTAAAGGGTGTCATTGTGATCATGAGTAGACGAACACATTCAGCATGTCAAATTTTTTATCCTTAACCATAGTTGCTCATCCCCAAAAGGCACGTGATGTTCAGTCATATTCACCGGCAATATTTTCTTGTCATGCCACTGAACACAAGGCAAGACGGTAACACCTTTGAAATTCCAGGTGCCAGACACTGACCCATCTGGGAACCGCATCCCAGACTGGAAGAGGCAGATGCTGGCGAGAAAGGCAGCCGAGCGCGCCAAGAAGGAGGCAGAGGAGCAGCGGCTGCAGGAGGCAGAGGAGAAGAGACTGCAGTCCATCCCCCCCTGGAAGCGACAACTGATGATGCGGCGGGAGGACGATGCACGCCGGTGAGCCTCCCTGAGATGCTGCAGTGATATACCAAGCTTCCAGGCACAGACAATATGCATCATTACCTTCATAGATAGAATTTAAGGCCATAGCTTTCATAAGACCCCTCAGAGATATACCAAGCATCCAGGCCAAGCTACTCTAAGACACCTCATTGATATACCACACTTCCTGGTCCCAGCAAACACACATTATTTATCCTCATAGATAGCTTCCTTAAGACCACTCAGAGATAGACCAAACTCCCAGGCCCAATTTCCCCAAGACCCCTCAGTGATATACCAAACTTCCAGAACCAGTTACTCCAAGACACCTCCATGATATACCAAACTTCCATTGCCAGAAAATACACATTATGTAGTCCCATAGATAGCTTCCATAACACTACTCAGAAATAAACCAGACTGCCAGGCCAAGCTTCCTTAAGACCCCTCAGTGATATATCAGGCCCAGCAGGTAGACATTATATAACTCCATTGATACCTTTTCACCATTACTAGTACATTTGTGGACTTTATCTTCCCTTTGATGAATTGTAATATGATTTTCTTTTGATGTGGCTTAAGATTTGTATGTTTTTATTCACGATGAAATACATACGTGATTGTTCTTACACTTCTTTGTTTTATGATGTGATTTATTCATACGGTACGACTCCTGTTTAAACTGGACTGTGCTTAGACTCTGTACTTACTCTTCAGAAGAACAAAGAGGCTTTGAAGTATAAGGCAGCCTCTACAAGACAGTTCTATTAGTGTTGTTCCATTTAGTCTTCCCTCATAGCCAAAATTGACAACTGATACTGAGTTACTCTATTTTAATCAGTAGTAATGCTCCTCTGGTGATAAAAACATTCCCCATCAAAAGTGTTAGTTACTGATGTACCGTAGTATGGTAAATCAAAGTCCCAAGCTCCACAAGTCCTGCTTAGAGGGCCTTCCTGTGCTGTGAATGTTTTGTTTCTTTCTGATCTGTTCCTCTTCTTCATCATGTTCTTTTCTCCGACTTGCTTGGTTTACTGTTTGTTCTTTTATCCTCATCTCTTTAAACTTTTCTTGATTAGTGATGAAGGTGACAGGAAAGCTTAGGCTCAATGGAGAGTATTCTGTATTCTCACATTTCTGCAAAAGATGTTTTTAGAGGTCTCTTTCAAAAGACTTTTGTTGAAACACTTGGGAATATAGAGTGCTCTTGTGTCAGTCTGAGTCTCCTCCCATCTTTTCCCTTTCATGTTTTTTTTATGTGTTGAGTTTTAAGATAGATGACCTGACCTGACCTGACCTGACCTGACTTGACTGACTTTACAGCATACATAGACTGCCAGTGTTTATGTAAGAATTGTTATCTTATCACTATATCTCGCTGGCCACAAACACATCATAGTGTTACATATACTGTACCATAAGCACTGATTCTCCTTGTAATTGATATTGTACATACATTGATACCTGCAGTGCTGTAACTAATTCATGAACTAAAGAATACTTGAAGTGAGCACAGCACTAGGATTACCAGCAGCCACTAATGAACTGTTTCTCTCCACACACAAGCAATCAGTGACTTTCCTGGCGCAATATCTCACTAGTTGTTGTTTCAGTAGCCATCCAGTCACAACATGCACGCAGTCTCCAGCCCACCTCGTCCGCATCCCAAGCACTAGACCCTAGTGTGAGTGGCAGGGTAGCTAAAGGGAACACAGAGGCAAGGAGGCAAGGGACTTCTGGTTTCTGCTCATGCTTGCTTTAAATGTGTTGAGGGAAGGGAGGAGTGGGGGAGGAATTGTCACAGCTGTCCTGGAGGCTTCACTGTGTGAGGATGGACGTGCACTGTCTGTCTCGTCCTTCATGGCATGCTGTACATTGTTCTCTGAGTCTTGGGCCTTGCATAAAGTTTTCTTGGTGTTGTGAGAACCTTGCCTTGGTGATCAGAAAGCTTCTTGACTGTTGTAATTTGGAAATATGTTTCATACTTCTGTGTTGGTAATGAATGGATAATACCTTTTAGTTACATTAATACTGACACTATCTTGTACATATGTCAAGTGTTAGATTTCTTGCAATGTAGAGATGGTTATTATTATGTATCCTACAGATATGATGCCCCCTGATACATGCACATCATAGTAAAGACACATGTATTGCCATCACCACTTGAGTCTGTGAAAGGAATATGACTACTAAGACAACAAGACTGACAGACAGACTACTAATGCCTTTGACTTTGAAAGGAAATTGAAACTCTGAAGACATTTGATGACCGACCAAACAAACTCAGACTTGTACATATGACATTGTTTTGTAGTAGTATTATAAATCCACAGTATGATGTATATATAGTCCTGTACTGAAATGTTTCTTCCTAATCTGCATGCATATGTGTTGTGCTTGTGTCTACTTCAGTAACTGGAAAAAAATTATTTCCTTTTACTCAGGTATACACAGTGCATACCTGTTTTCCCTATCTGTTAAATTGATTTGCAAGAAATGCTTCACTTCCAACTATCTATCTATCTGTCTATTTCCCTTTTTTTTCTATCTATCTATCTATCAATCTATCTATCTATTTATTTATTTAATACTAGTCCTTAAGAACTCCCATAGAGAATAACCATGACCAAAGTTACCATATTCTCTCTCTCTCTCTCTCTCTCTCTCTCTCTCTCTCTCTCTCTCTCTCTCTCTCTCTCTCTCTCTCTCTCTCTCTCTCTCTCTCTCTCTCTCTCTCTCTCTCTCTCTCTCTCTCTCTCTCTCTCTCTCTCTCTCTCTCTCTCTCTCTTATCTATCTATTTATCTAATGCTAGTCCCCATAGAGGATAACCATGACAAAAGTTACCATATATTTCTGTTCTTCTGCTTCCTTCCTGCATACTCTAGTCCCCTCTCCTCTATCTCCCATTCCTCACACACTCTGCCCCTCCTCCTCCAGTGTCATCATAAGTCCTCCTCTTGCTGTCTTGCACCAACGAATGTGTTATGATCCTACACACTCTTGCACCATCCATCTATAGATTAAATAGCCATGAAGATGTCACACCCCTGCTGCATGCCACCCTTCTGTTCCAAAACCTTCACTCTTGCCCTTATTAAAAAGCTTCCTTCTAAGTAAATTTCCTCTTGCCATACATGTTCAGTATACATTCCCATATTGCTGTTATTGATTCTGCCATATACTTTTTTTTCAATGTAGTATAAACTTTCTTCCCTTTCTTCCATCCATTCAACCCTCTAAGTGAAAAATTTGATCTTATTCCTTTTCTTTTCTAAAATCTCAGTGGTTTAAATCCTTCCTGCTCTTTGCTGAAACTTTCTTTCTGTGAGCTGCACTTTGTTGTCTTCTGTACATTAATTCAGATCTTGCTGTGGCTCTAACTGCAAATTATAAACTTTTGATCTGCTGTACTAAAAACCCATTGAGTCATTCTTCGTAGATTTTTCCTCTTGTTTTGTTGAGATTTGCCATTTAATTTAATAATATCTGTAACATGTTTTCCTGAAGCTATATATATGGTAACCTGCTGCCAATTATAAACCTTTACGGACATTTGTTCAGCTATTCAAAAAAGTCAACTACAAATAGCTTTTTTATATCTCCATTTTAAACAAGATAATATTTGTATCTTCATGTAGTGTACAAAATTGCAACATTTGTGTACCAAGACTAACAATACAGTGCGAATTTTAAAAAGTTCATAGCAAATACCCTTTTATATTATCACTTCATACAAGATAATCTTCGTTTCTTCATGTAAATTACGAAACTGCAACTAAGACCTAATTTTACAAAATTGCAAGATCTTCTGTGCAGTGTGAAGCGACAGAAGAGTACAGTGTTCCATCTTTGCAGGGCTCCATTGTATGTGCCCAAGGTGGAGGAGGTGAAGAGGATCAAGGTCACCAACATTGGGCACCAGGACTCCCCCCAGCCCTCCGAGAGAACCCAGGAGAAGGAGAGCACTGCAGGAGGGAGCAGCAGAACCACCACCACCACTACCATCACCGCCACCATCTCCTCCACCCACACCAGGAGCCCCATCGACACCAGACAAGAGGAGGACGAGGAGCCGCCCAACCCCTGGCGCACTAATCTTAGGAAAACTAATAGTAAATTGAATCTACATGAGTGAGCTTGAGTGACCATCCATCCTCCTTCCCTTCTTCCTCTTCCGTCCTTGAAAAAATTAAATAGCTTCGTTTTTATCAGTTAGTGCTGCAGTATATATGGCATTTTCTCCTCTTCCATTTATTTAAGTCATGTTATATATATTCCTTCCATTCTTGTAGCACACACTATGTATATTTTGTAATAGACTAACTTTTCCATGTGTATCTCTTATCCTTGACTTAATTTTAAGGAACTGAGTCATTATGTCATATTTAAATAAAAGAGTATTAACCAGCTTGTAAAGGAAGACTGTATTTATGTACATAGATTATTATATATGTGTATTCTCTGTAAATAAGTGTATGTATTGCATGTGCAGTAGCTCTATGTATACATCTGTAATATTAACCATGCAGACTGGCTGATTCACTGTGCCATGTATAGAGGTGGTGTCCAAGATGTCACTCAGCGTTATGACAGAGTGCTGTGCTTCCCCTCTGCTTCAGGCCGGCAGGCAGGACACACCCAGCCTGCCCGCCCGCCGCCTTGCCCCTCACTCCCTACTACACTGGCTTCTCCTTTGATTTTCTTTTTTTTTTACTGTCATCATAACCACAGGGACTATAGCATCAAGTATACTATGTCCAGGCCGCATGGAGCTTCAGATTAAATATTTTTCACTATTTGATGTCTTTTTATCATGCCAACTCCTTTTTTTACCTGTGTTTGTTTCCTTATTTTTTTTTATTTTTTTTCCATTAGTATTGTTTTATTATCATGTCAATTTGTTCTTTCATTTTATTTACTTGTTTATTCATCTTTTTATCATTTTTTTTTCATCGATATTTCATGAATTTATTTACATAGTACGCCCTGCAACTCTAAACAAAAATGGAAAAGGCTGATAAGTGGCGCTAGTGTAGTGTAGCGTCAGAGAAAGAAAAGGAGAGTAAAGGAAAAGTTCATTTGCTCCTGGCCAAGCAGTGAAGTAAAACATGAAGAGAGGAGGGGTGGCGACTTTCGGTAGGTAGGTACCCTTGCGATGTGTATTGTATGAGGTCGGTAAATCATCAGGTAGGAAGGACTAAATATTCTAAATAGCGATGGTATTGTGTGTTGACGGAAAGCTGGGCGTTAAGTATCAATATGACCTACTTGGAGCTTCATATTAGGAGTCGTTTAAGTAATCTCGTGTAGTTTTGTAAGTAACGTTATACCTCACGTTATATCTCACCTGAAAAGTGAAAGGATATATTTAAAAGTTTATTACAACTTTACCATGCATGATGAAGCTACGCAACTACTGTTTGTAATGAGTTAAACACTTGCTGAGGGGTTCCGGATCTTTAAGGATTCGTAATAATAGTTCAAACCAGAGTTACCTTGTTACAGCTGTTAACCTTCGTTGATCGTGACGGAAATCATACATTTAAGGGCAATTTCATACAAGTGCGCGAGAAATAGTCAGTGATATTTTTACTCATTAGTATTCGGATATGTGGAGCGCGAAAATGATAGCGATAAGGGGGTTAGCCTTTTCTGAACAACATGAGTGTCCAGACCATTTCTGTCAGAGGACTAATTATTATGGCTGGTTACCTTATGGATTTTTCACCTTGCTGCAATTCAGACTGAAGGTGCCTGCTTGTCGCGCCATTGGTTTTTACCGAGTGTGCGGTGAGGGAATCAAAACTGGCACAATGATTGATAACACCATCTCAGTCTCACGCCTTGTCAGTAAGCGAGAGTCACTTGTACCCGGGGGAGTCACATGCAGGAAGCACTACTCATAATAGTCTGTTGAATATGCTTAATGCTACAACACGCAAGCCCACAACAGAGACGTAGTATCCTAAGAGCGTGGCAGTGGACGTCCTTGAGGCTCCACGTGCAATGCTAGAATAAACGTTTGTTGATACAGCCACTGGGCCTCACAATAATTTCCACGTTGAAGAAAAAGTTGCGATGTGGAAATTATTACTGTCGGTATTTATACTTCGTGATACGTTCACATACAACTCAAATCTACAAAATCAAGTTATAACAGTTTCTTCACAACAAGAAACATGTTTTACAGCTAGGCTGCCTCACCAAATATGTACTAGGTCTCTCTCTCTCTCTCTCTCTCTCTCTCTCTCTCTCTCTCTCTCTCTCTCTCTCTCTCTCTCTCTCTCTCTGTCAGGCAAGGAAGCAGGAGATTTGTGGCTGCCTTGCTCACAGGTGGCTGCCACTTAGGACTCAGAGGGTGTGCACCGTCATGAAGGAAGTGCTGGTTGACTTGTTTCACTCGTCCTCTCGCAAGGCATTTGACGCATAAATTATTCCTAACTGCATTACTTTAAGTTTTCTGGTGTTACAGATTCCGGTGACAGGGCATTCACGAGCTGGACCTCGTAAAACACAAATTAAGCAGCATTTGAAGATACGTATACCAAGTGATGTATGGAGACGCTCCTGTTTTAGAGAGCCACCAGACACTGAAAGTGAGTACACCTAAAATGTTTAGCAACCCCTGACCTCAATCGTGCCTCCAGTGCCCAGACCCAAGCTGGCAGTAGTGGACCTTGACCTCAGACAACTAAAACGCTGCTTTCATCTGATGGTTGTTTGCTTAACCCCTGCAGGAAATGCCTCGCCTGCACAGTTTCCTACTTACTGGCTTACTAACAATGAATGAAGATATATAATAAAAAAAGAAAACAATGATAAAGAAATTGATAAAATAACTAAACATCAAATTTCTAGTCCAGATAAGATTTTATTTCAGAAGCATATTTCGAGCAACTCGAGACTCCTCTGCTGCTTCATGATGAGCGGAGCACGTGCAGTGAAGCGACTCAAACTGTGGTGGTTGGCTGTGTTGCATGAGCCTCCGCCGCCTCTTTCCCTCACTGGCCATGGCTTGTGTTTGGCAGTTTGAAAACCACCACACAGACACCAGAAAAATGAAGTAAGATCTAAACTGTCTCATACATCTCTCTCTCTCTCTCTCTCTCTCTCTCTCTCTCTCTCTCCCAGATAGTACAAACTGGCATCTCTGTCCCAGTGTGTTTAAGACAACTCTTGGTAAAACGATTAGGGTTGGCACGAGACTGATTCGGTATCCAGAGCCAGTATTCAGAAACGCTCAGCTCTCTCACCATTACTATTTTCAAAGGACACCAGGATGATTAGCCGGACACTTAAGAGTGTTTATTAACTGAGTGTTTATTGATGTGGAAATCTTGCTAATCTGTCACTAGAACCGTAAAAACACCCTTAAAATTCGTGCAATTTCATCTAGAGCCTTTTGAAAGTAGTCGAGATGCGGCGCACGGGTGTTGGTCCCAGCAAGACAGCAGCAGTGGCAACAGGTCTCTAGCTTGACCCAGTACTTCAACCGGTGTCTAGACGTCCTTATTTGCATAGACGTGTTCTGAATCACCTCATTTAGACTGAAAAGTATGTAAAACTAACGAAATCTCTTTGTTTAGACTATAAAGTGATAGAAACAACGTGTGTAAAACTATCCATTTTTCCACTTTGCATTCACTGATAGGAAATGAACTGAAATTAAGAAAGAGATACGTTGTTGTTTAGTATTAGTGCATGCGTGTCAGAAAAGCAAGCAGGGAGTCACCAGCAGAGGGGGTGAGGGAAGGAGGCGCTAGTATGATAATAAAAACAGCTCTACTTAAGAAATGAGAAAGAGAGGGTATTATTTTTGTTTAATTTTAGTTCATGCGTGTCAGAAAAAACAGGCGGGTTGAGTCAGGGGGGAGGGGGGAGGGAAGGCAGCTTTCTGGGGATGATAGGAAGGAGTGAGAGAGGCAGGCTGAGGTGTTCGTTTACCTAACACATCTGTTCTATAAACATGGTACTATTATACCACCCACGACTAGACCAGAACCACCAGAATTGTAGTAGTAGTAGTAGTAGTAGTAGTAGTAGTAATGGTTGTTGTTGGTGTTAAAAATAGTTATAGCAGCAGTAGTAATAGTAGTAGTAGTAGCAGCAGTAGCAACAGTAGTAGAAATGCTCGCGTGTGTCAAATCCAGTTTTGTAGCGTCTTCAAAAGCCATCTTACTGATTCACACAGATAACAAAGCATTGTACTGAACGTGTAGTGTGTTCCTTATTGCGTGTGCATTGCGGGAACACTCTTACATGGGAAAAGAAGTAAAAAAATGGATTCATAAATAAAACACACACACGCAAAATACAAGGTACGGTGAAACCCACAGGCAGAAATGTGTATGAAAGATCTTCTCGTGTGGAATTGGAGGTGCTGTGAGGGAAGTGACCAGCGTGGTGTTAGAGCTGTTTAAAGTAATGAATGAATGATGATGATGGTGGTAGGGATGGCCAACATGTAAAGAGAAGATGGAGAGGAGTAAGAAAAGGGAGAGGAATGTTAATCGTCTCTCATCATATATAACTGGTTAGTGTACTCTAGCGTGTCTTTAAGGATGCCTGAACTTCTAGGGGCGTATAATTTTGTGCGATCACGCGTAATTTCTTTTAATGCTCAGCAGAAATGAGTAAATTGACCATGAGTGAGAAGTTAAATGGAGTTATTCACACTCCCACACTTGTCTGAGTTAACTCGGTATCTCTGAATGGATAAAAAAGAGATGTGATTCTTGTATCATGCTCTAGTAATACACTCCGTCACAATCTATGGTTTCTTTCATCAATTATGTGCCTTGCATTCATCACAGTCTCTGATCTCATTCATCGGTGGAGTCAACGCTTCACACACAGAATCAGTACAAAGGAGAATGACTAAAAGGATACATGGGATGAGGTGTATTCCTTACGAAACGAGACTAAGCTGTTAAATTTACATTCCTTAGAGACGTAGTTAAGAGGGGACCTGATAGAAGTCTTTAAGTGGTATAGGAGTTATGAAAAGGGGGACGTAAGCAAAATTCTTAGGATCAGTAACCAGTATAAAACAAGAAATAACGGGTTCGAGCTTGAAAAATTTAGGTTTAAGAGAGAAATATGAAGGAGTCGGTTTCCAAATAGAATAGTAGATGAATGAAACGGACTCAGTAATCAGGTTCTTAGTTCTGAGTCATTAGGGAGCTTTAAGAGAAGATTTATGGACAGGGATGATAGGTGGAAACAGGTAGGTATATTTCATGGTGGGACTGCCACGTGTAGGTATGATGACTTCTTGCAGCTTCCATTATTTTCTTATGTTCTATGAAGGTCAGAGGGAACAACTGAACATCTAATGCGACGCAGCCTCCACTTTGATCAGTGCCAAAGGACAATCTTAAAAATAACCCAACTGATGCAGCAAGTAGTCGTGCAACACTCGCTGAGGCCTAACACTCGTCCTGGGCTCCTTACTGCGACGGATGATACAGTGGCGTTGTGTCTCTATACGGCATAAATACTTAAGAAGAAGAGGAGCAGGGGGAGGAGGAGGGAAAAGAGGAGTGAAGAAGAAGAAGAGCAACAACCAACAATAAGAACGAGATGGAGTTTGAGTGGAAGAACAAGAAAATAGAAAAAGAAACAGAAGGAAAACGAGTAGTAGCTGGAGAATCAGAAAATATTTGGCGGTAATTTTGTTAAGTGTGGTAAATCACTTCGCATTTAACCAAAGTGGGGGAAGTCGGAAGCATCGCCACTTCACCCAAATAGTGTGTGTTCCCGCCACCCCTCACTTGCTCGCCCACGCCTCAGATGATTCACATGCCGCATCTTGGCCCGTATTCAGAAACGCTGTGCTTTTTTTACCACGCCAATTCGCAGAACTGTTAGACAATGGGGAAAAAAAAAGCAGAACTAACTTTAGTGAATAGAAAAAAAAATTAGAGCGACGCTTAATAAAAACAAACTATAGTATAATGTATTATTATGAAGAGGAATAAGAAAGGGAAAGAAAAGAAGGATGGATGGATGGAGAATCTGAAAAAAAATATATATATATGTATGTATATATGATGGTGATAATTTCAGGGAAGTGTGGTTAATAACATAGCATTAAACCCGAAGTGAGGGAGGTAGGGAGTGGCACCACCTTTGAGATGGCGTAAACTGTGCGACCATTATCACTGGGAGTATGAGTGTGCAGTGGATGCTCGGACGAGAACAAAAATAAATAAGAAGAATCAGGTTGAAGAATCAGGTAGGAAGAATCAGGTCTTGAGGTTGACTGGCAATAAGGTGAAAAAGATACGAAAAAAAATGGACGTGCATAGATGTTAAAATAAAATAAATAAATAAACTAGAAATATAAAAGAAAATGGAAGCTTGGACGAGAAAGAAAGAAAATTCGAAACTAGCGCCTCATTAAGGTTATGTGGCAATAAGGATGAGAAAAAAGGGCGAAATAATTATAAGTGCACAAATGTTAATGCGTTGCTAAATAAATAAATAAATAAACAAATAAATAAACAAGCTAGAATAAAATAGAAGCTAAAAATGGAAGCCTGGACGAGAAAAATAAAAAAATCCGTCGTTTTAAGAATGTGTAACAACTACAATGAAAATAGAGCAAAAATATATATAATTACACATGTTGATGCGTTACTAAAAAAATAAATAAGTAAATAAACTAGAAATAAAAAGAATGATTAAAAAACTAGAAGAAATAAATAATGAATGATAGAAGCAAACTGAAATTAAATATAGGGTGAACATGAGACATCATAGCAGTGAAAATAAACAAAATAGAAACAAATGAATAAATAAAATGAAGTAAACAATAAGAAATAGATTAAAAAGTATAAGAGAGAGAGAGAGAGAGAGAGAGAGAGAGAGAGAGAGAGAGAGAGAGAGAGAGAGAGAGAGAGAGAGACTAAGAAAAACAGTGACGTGATGCTGGTGAAGAAAAACAAGGATATAATGAACAGCAACCGCCACGTGTAGACCTGAAGGCTTCTTGGTGCTTCCCTTATCATTTTGTGTTCATTGCTAAAAAAATGTGACAACAGTGAAGAGATCAGGAAAAGAAAGAGAGAAAGAAAAAAATAATCAAGACAGTAACAAGAAGAAAGACGACAACAAAGAAAGAGAAGAAGAACAAGAAGAACAAGAAGAAAAAGAACATCATCCTATGTTCAAAAGTGTGACAACATTGAAGACATCAGGAAGAAAAAGAAAAGAAAGAACAACAATCATGACAGTAACAAGAAGGAAGACGACAAAGAAAGAGAAGAACAAGAACAAAAAGAACAAGAAGAAGAACATTATCTTTATCAATATCATCAACAACAACAACAACAACAACAACGACGACGACGAAACCAAGAGCACTCGCCGATTATTATATCAAACAACAACATCAATGCCTTACAAAATTTCCAGGACTTCAAGAGGAAGACTCAAAACGCCCTTGGCTTGTGCTTGGAAAAGACCACGCTGCGGGTATCAGTGCGGAGAGACTAGTTTGTGTTCTATTCCCGGCATGAACCTTGGAGATGGTTAAGAAAACAATATTATGCAGTAAGGCAGAAACCGGATGGAAGACTGAGTGAAGGAGATCCTGAGGTAAGGAATGCGGCAGCGTAGGAAAACACACGTGACCGACCCTGTTGTAAAGTGTGTGGAGGGCAGAGTTTCTTAACATTCTCAGGGCAATGGCCCCCTCCAAGGTAATCTGAGTCCTCGTGGTGCCCCTGAGCTGTTGCATCTTGGGAAGTACATGTAGTAATGGCCGTAGTTTGGATGGATCTATGTGGTTAAAACTCGTAATCCTATCTGAAATGGAAGTGTATGGTGATGCACTGTTGCCAACTTTTGCTAAGTGAACGTCGCCAAGATTACAACAAACAATTAATAAAGTCGCTTAATGGAGCAGTAAAGCAGACGAAAAGAAAACATTACTGTTAGCAACGCCCAGTTAGCGTTACAATTGTTACTTCCTGGAGGATGATCCGTGACCTCCCCCCCCTCCCCCCTCCCCGTAACATCATATTCTCCTGATTTGGTCCTGTAGCCCCTGAAAATTTCTTACGACCCACGCTGAGAAACCTTGGCGTAGACGACCCTCCTCTCCCGCAGCCTGGCACTCGTTCCTCGCTCATTCACCTCCATTCACTCAAGTTCAGCGCCATTCACTCGAGATTCCTCTGACGCGGATCTCAACTTGGAGCTTCCTGCCGCCCTATTACCAAACAGAAACTGTCACTCTGTTTGCATTCTCATCTGTTTGTGCTTGATGAAGCGTGCGCGGTTAAGCTTTATGGAAAATACAGTTATTTTTTTTTCTTTTAATGAGGGTGATTAATCAAGGAAGGAAGAAAAGAAGCAATAGTGTCGTATCCCTCACCCCACACCAAGAAGAGCCGTGAGAGGCCAGTTCATTTTATGTCCCTACATTTACATAGCTGCACGCATGCTGTGTGAACTGCCAAAGTGTTTTGCGTCGCTGCCAGTAAACTGGTGCTAACCGCTTACAGGGTGTGGTGGCCAGCACGCCGCTGAGTGGTAAGCAATAAAGCCTCGCCGCCACGACCATCATATCATCGTCACCGTCACTACCACCTCAGCTACTCGCCCTACAGGACGCGCCCCGCTCCTCCCACCAGTGCATCACGGCCCACCTGCCGCGCCGCCCCCAGTGGAGATACCTCGCCTCGTCACGCGTGCAGTGCTCACCTGGCAGTTGTGTGTGCATCGTGGTGTTTCAGAGATCTTCCTTCTCTGCACAAGACCGACGATCTCTGTGTTATTTATGACACGAAAATAGTGTTTTGATTAAACTGAGCACCGCAACCTTAACGCTGGTGAGTAACAGCAGACTTGTTGCCCTCAAAGGAGTGCTCCAAAGCAGATCCCAAACACTGCCTTCCACTTCCAGCACAGCCGCTGTAGCCCTCTTCTCCCTCAATATAGATGACTTAAGAACAACATTATGTAATGCTGCTGCTGCTGCGGCGGCGCCAGTGAACTCATTAAGCCTGTGGGAGTGGCGTCTGAGGAATGCCGAGGAATGTCTAAAAGGTGTTATCAATTATGAACATCCGAGGTTCACTTCACACGAATGTTGTTTTCTGTTCTTTATTTTTCCTCTTTCTCTTTTCCTTACTGGAGTTTGTCAAGAATGTGTCTCCACACAAGCGCTTTTCCCCACGTTTTTTTTTTTTTTTTTATGTAGGAAGGACACTGGCCAAGGGCAACAAAAATCTAATAAAAAAATGCCCACTGAAATACCAGTCCCATGAAAGGGTCAAAGTAGTGGTCAAAAATTGATGGATAAGTGTCTTGAAACCTCCCTCTTGAAGGAATTCAAGTCATAGGAAGGTGGAAATACAGAAGCAGGCAGGGAGTTCCAGAGTTTACCAGAGAAAGGGATGAATGATTGAGAATACTGGTTAACTCTTGCGTTAGAGAGGTGGACAGAATAGGGGTGAGAGAAAGAAGAAAGTCTTGTGCAGCGAGGCCGCGGAAGGAGGGGAGGCATGCAGTTAGCAAGATCAGAAGAGCAGTTAGCATGAAAATAGCGGTAGAAGACAGCTAGATATGCAACATTGCGGAGAGAGAGGTTGAAGACAGTCAGTTAGAGGAGAGGAGTTGATGAGACGAAAAGCTCTTGATTCCACCCTGTCTAGAAGAGCAGTATGAGTGGAACCCCCCCCAGACATGTGAAGCATACTCCATACATGGACGGATAAGGCCCTTGTACAGAGTTAGCAGCTGGGGGGGTGAGAAAAACTGGCGGAGACGTCTCAGAACACCTAACTTCATAGAAGCTGTTTTAGCTAGAGATGAGATGTGAAGTTTCCAGTTCAGATTATAAGTAAAGGACAGACCGAGGATGTTCAGTGTAGAAGAGGGGGACAGTTGAGTGTCATTGAAGAAGAGGGGATAGTTGTCTGGAAGGTTGTGTCGAATTGATAGATGGAGGAATTGAGTTTTTGAGGCATTGAACAATACCAAGTTTGCTCTGCCCAATCAGAAATTTTAGAAAGATCAGAAGTCAGGCGTTCTGTGGCTTCCTTGCGTGATATGTTTACCTCCTGAAGGGTTGGACGTCTATGAAAAGACGTGGAAAAGTGCAGGGTGGTATCATCAGCGTAGGAGTGGATAGGACAAGAAGTTTGGTTTAGAAGATCATTAATGAATAATAAGAAGAGAGTGGGTGACAGGACAGAACCCTGAGGAACACCACTGTTAATAGATTTAGGAGAAGAACAGTGACCGTCTTCCACAGCAGCAATAGAACCGTCAAAAAGGAAACTTGAGATGAAGTTACAGAGAGAAGGATAGAAACCGTAGGAGAGTAGTTTGGAAATCAAAGCTTTGTGCCAGACTCTATCAAAACCTTTTGATATGTCCAAGGCAAAAGCAAAATTTTCACCAAAATCTCTAAAAGAGGATGACCAAGACTCAGTAAGGAAAGCCAGAAGATCACCAGTAGAGCGGCCTTGACGGAACCCATACTGGCGATCAGATAGAAGGTTTGCTTCCACCGCCGCACAACACGCACGGAAATGCTGACAGCAGGGACACAAGCATGCTGCCCTGCCACAGAGGGACCGCGGCAGCCGCAGAGAGGAGAACATAGGCTAATGTAAAATTACAGACAACTCAGCGCCAGAGGGTTTAGCAACGTACAGGGAAGATGGGTCTGCCGCACGGGCTCCGCGTAAACGTTTCCATCTCACTTGATGGTTGTTCAAACAGGTATCACTGAGCGCTGGTGTGGAGAGCGCACCTAAAGTAAGACTTCTAACTATTTGCTATTTTCCCCGTTTTCCAGATCAAAACTCGTAATAAAGGATGAAGGAAACTCTAAGATGGAAGGAGGAGGAGGAAGAGGAAGAAATGAATCCGTTAGAAGAAGGCATGGACGCGGAGGATAAAAAGATGGATTCCAAACTAACATGTTTTGAAGACATCGTGGAGGAGCTGAGTCCCTACGGCCGCTGGAACATATGCCTCTTCCTGCTGTGCTCCTCCAGTGAGTGCGGGGCGCGGGGCGGCTGGCGCCACGTGGTGGCATTCGCCAGGCAGTGTTGGAGCAGGTCCGGCTTACAGTACACTCAGAAAGACTCGGGGCTTGTCTTGAAGATTACCACTTGCCTGCTGATAAAGGGGAAATTTATGACACACACACACACACACACACACACACACACACACACACACACATACACACACACAGTAACTACGTACTTGTGCAACTTTTTTTCCTTTTTTTTTTTTTCCTTCACAAATTTATATACCAGCTTTATTTTCATATTCTTGCAAGGCCATCTTCTTTCTCATGAAGGCTTTATGATGTACATTTATGAATATAAGAAAACTAAACCCAGAGAGAGAAAGTACGTTTGCAGAATGGAGAGAAGGCGAGGCAGCCCTGTAGTGTGTGATTATCTGGTGCTTACTGTCTAAATCATAGTGATTATACCTTATTATTCTCTCTCTCTCTCTCTCTCTCTCTCTCTCTCTCTCTCTCTCTCTCTCTCTCTCTCTCTCTCTCTCTCTCTCTCTCTCTCTCTCTCTCTCTCTCTACTGACCGAGTGATGCTTATTTTAGTACGAGAGAGAGAGAGAGAGAGAGAGAGAGAGAGAGAGAGAGAGAGAGAGAGAGAGAGAGAGAGAGAGAGAAAGAGGAAGTGAACAATCCAGGCAAAAGAATGAGGAAGCAACCATTACAGTGAGAGAGGGAGATAGACAGACAGATGAACAGACAGACAGACGAACAGACAGACAGACGGACGTACAGGCAGGCATAGACAGAAGGTAGTTGGATTCCTGTACACACAATAGCTGGTGGATGAGTGAGGCCACCGCTGCGGGGGATCGTTAAACAGGTGAGCATTAATTATTACTGATGAACACGTTTCCTGACTAACAAGATCAGTAGTGTGTATAATGATATTTTTTTCTGCCGTAAACTTAATGGCATCACTAAACGAGAAGCTCATGGACGACAAAAAATAAATAAATAGATACATAAATGTGTTTATAGATCGTATCTTTAACTTATTCGAGAGTTAACTAATAGGAGCAAACAGCATCTTTATTCATTTATATTCTCTTATGATTTCGTCTATGTAAGGCCAAAGGCAAAGTGGTGAACCTGTGACGCGTCTAGGGAGGAGTGTCGGGTAACACCAGTCTAAGCAAGGCAGGGAAGGCAGGTTGGGCGTCACATGCGTTAAAATCTTACTACGCTCCATGTATTATGTAGGTTAGGGTAGGACCTGTTGCGCAATGGATATCTCTTTCCGCTGTGGCCTGATTCGTGCACCTGGCAGCTCCCTAGATAAATACACAGACCACGACTATTTTTAAAGGACACGCAATTACCCGGGTTCTCACTAGCGTTTCTTCTGTTAATAATGTAGAAATCATGCTAACCTGTCATTAGAATCATGAAAATAGCTTTAAAAAATCCCCTTCACTTCAGTTAGAGTCTTTTAAAAGTAATGGAGGTGGGGCGCAGAAGTGTTTCAGAATGTGGGCCTTATATAGAACGACCACAGCGGCGCAGGCTTAGCGGAACCTCCTCTGCTGGTGAATTGCGCTTCCCCCGTTTTTTCTCGCGCCACGGTTCATGCTGGTGTAACTTTGGGATGAGGTTAAATGACACCATGTTCAGAAACGCTTTACTCTCTCACTGCAACATTTTCAAAGGCTGTAGAGATGAGTTGCCGGGTTCTCAAATGTGTTTCACCTGTTAATAATGTAGAAATCTTGTTAATCTGTCACTAGAGCCGTAAAAGGCATTCTTATTTGTGTCACTTTAACTAGAGTCCATTCAAAGTAGTCGAGGTGTTGGCATGAATGTTTGAGAATATGGTCCAGTGAGGGGACACAAACACACTTCACACATTGCGTAACTGAGACACTTGCTAGTTGCGAATAACCGGCCTGAAAGATCTTATCACTCCTGCACTGATTTCCTATTAGATCAAACCACTTTTTTGGCGCGAATATATATAATTTGTTAAGTATATATCTAGTCATGCATTACCTGAAGGACCTGTTTATTATTGGGTATATTCAATGAAAAAAATTTGAAATATGAACGGAGATCTTAACCTAAACATTTCCTCAGCTCGTTTATTAAAGAAAGTTTGTCATAGACTCTCTTGTTTCCGTGCCGGCAACCGTCACGTGTTGCTGTGTTGAGACGACGCTCCAGGCTTTGATCGGGACCAGTGATATGACTGACTGACTCACTCACTGAAAAAAAGAGAGAGAGAGAGAGAGAGAGAGAGAGAGAGAGAGAGAGAGAGAGAGAGAGAGAGAGAGTCTTTCAAACATTAATTAACAAACCTTTAATATAATAAAGTACTTAATTTGTTTTCCTTTCTTTCCATGATTCTACTACTTCCTATACCTCCTCCTCCTCCTCCTCCTCCTCCTCCTCCTCCTCCTCCTCCTCCTCCTCCTCCTCCTCCTCCTCCTCCTCCTCCTGCTCCTCCTCCCACTTCACTTCTCACTCCTCCCCAGGCATCATGTTCAACGCCCTCATCACCATGTCCTACCAGTTCCTCGGCGCCACCCCAGACCACTGGTGCCACGTGGAGTCCCTCAAGGAAGCAAACTGGACCGACCAACAAATCCTGGAGTTCGCTATTCCCTTTGAGTAAGTCCCCACTCCCTCCTTCACTCACTCATCTACTTACCCCAGGATTTCTCTTTAATAATGATGCTAGTTTTTTTTTTATTCTTTTATTTACCTGTTCATCTATTTCCTTAATTTTTTTACGTTCACAAAAAACATCACAGACATCTAATCTTTTTTTTTTTTTGTCTTTCGACGACTTTTTTAAGTATGTGTATATTTGTTTTATTTTCTCTTTTTTTTATTAATTTAACAACTAAGTGAGTCATAGGAATTTATAATGTGTGTGTTTGTGTGTGTGTGTGTGTGTGCCTGCAGTCATCCACTACCAGAATGCCACATTCCTCAGCAACAAGACGGGGCAGCGCGATAAATGCCACATGTACGACTACGACTACGCGGTGGTGGCACAGCTGGGGTACGATGCCGCCATGACCCACCAGCACGACACCGCCGACAAGGACACGCTGCGGGTCGTCCCCTGCAGCGCGCGAGACTTCAACCTGACACAGCACGAGTCTTCCGTGGTGACTGAGGTGGGTGGGGAGGAGCCTTCGCCTTTACTGTCCTCGGTCGCGTGGCATACTGTAGTGGACTATATTATTTTTTGTGTCATTTCTAATTTCCATACATTATTCTCAGTCTCCGTTGTCGTTTAAAAAAAAAAAATTCATTATATACGTGTTTTGTATCTTATTTCGTTTTTCATGGTGGCTCGTGCTTGGCGTGTGCGTGTGTGCGCGGCTCAGTGGGACTTGGTGTGTGAGCGGCGTGTGCTGTACGCCACCACGCAGGCCGTGAACCAGCTCGGCTTCCTCATTGCCTCGCTCTTTACGCCCATGTTGACAGACAGGTGAGGGTAAGGAGGGAGAAGGAGGGGAGAGAGAGACTATAAGTGTGTGTGTGTGTGTGTGTGTGTGTGTGTGTGTGTGACAAAGAAAACAAGAAAAAAGCTACTTCTATTAAAAGAGACTGCTGACACTTCCACCCCAAGGTTTGGTCGGCGTCCCGTGGCCCAAAGCATGGTATGCCTCACCCTCCTGCTGGGGATCGGCAGCTGCTTCTCGCCTCCGTTAACGTCTTCATCGCCTTCAGGTGCGGCCTCTCCACCACCATAATGGCCATCTACCTTAGCTGCTTCATCATTAGTAAGTGAGAGAGTGTTTGAGAGAGAGAGAGAGAGAGAGAGAGAGAGAGAGAGAGAGAGAGAGAGAGAGAGAGAGAGAGAGAGGACTCAACTTATCATCACTTTCTTCTCTGTTTTCTCCCCGTAGTGATGGAATGGACCGCCACTTCAACACGCTCCTCCTTCGGGTCGTTGACGGTGATGGCCTGGGCTGTGGGCTGCATGATGGTGCCCGGCATCGCCTACATCATCAGGCCGTGGCGCTACCTGCAGGCTGCATTTGTCCTACCCTACGTCATCTTTCTTCTGGGGTGGCGGTAATGAAGTGGATGAGGCAGTCAGATGATGTACCTTGAGATATCTGTCAGACTTTACTGTCCTTATAATTTTGACCAAACCAACACAACTAACCACCCGCAGGTTCCTGCCGGAGTCCCCGCGCTGGATGCTGTTGCATGGTCGCTACGAGGACGTGGAAAACACCCTGGCGAGGATCGCCGCCACCAACCACAGCAAGGTTCCTCCCAAGGGCGTCCTCCGAGCCGCCCTCACACGTATCAGCCAACAGGTGACGTGGCAGATTATTGCGTGTTTGCCTGACTGCCCGTGACGGCTGAGCTGCTGCTGATGCTGCTTGTTACTGTTGGTTTGGATTTTATTTTCTGTTTATTTTTTCTTTTTTTTCTGTGTGTGTGTGTGTGTGTGTGTGTGTGTGTGTGTGTGTAATAATAATAATAATAATAATAATAATAAACGGTGTATTCTTTAGGCAGTCAACAAACTGAAAATGTACATTGGGGGTGGGGAAATACTTGACATTAATCCTAAAGGTAAGTCAAATCTAGAAGAGAGTGTGTGTGTGTGTGTGTGCGCGTGAAGCTGGACGCTACGCTCGTAGTTTCTTTCGTATCCTGTGTTTTATTCTAACCACACCCTCGTCTCCGGCACCTGCCGCTACAGATGCAGGGCGAGCTTGGGCAGGGCAAGGCGAGTGGCGGGGGGGAACACAGCATCGGGAAGAAAGTTGTGGGCGCCTTGCGACACGTGCTGTCTCCCTACAGCAATCCCCAGCGTGCCCGCAGGATGTGTGTGCTCATCGTGCTGTGGTTCTCGGCGTCCTCCGCGTACTACGGCCTCTCCCTCAACGCCACAAACATCAGGTGATGCACAACTTAGGCAGTGGCGCGTTGTTTGATAATAGTCCCCCCTTCATTGCATCGTTTTCTTTCCAAAGAAGAGTACAATTTTCTATAAATCAACGTCGCTAACTACAACATTATTGTTTTCTTCACAGCGCTGACCCTTACCTGTACAACTTCCTCCACGGCGTGTTCGAGGTGCCTGCTTACCTCATACTGTGGCTGCTCGTGGCGCGTGCAGGCCGCCGCCCTTCCATCAGCGGTCTGTTCCTCTTCTGCGCCCTCTGCATCGCTATCAACGGCGCCCTCATGTTCGTCTTCGCCGGTGGGTTATGTTCCACAGGGACAGAGGTCTTTTTATCCGAACACTGGGACATCTCATTTGATGGTTACTAGATTCCCTTGTTGTGAGACACTGGGCAAGGAACTTGATGCACCTGATGCGCAGGCAGGGAGAAGAGAGGGAGAAGGAGAGGAAGGCAATGTTGGTAGCAAGTCAGTCTTCACGCCCGGTTCTATTTGATCCCTTTGTATCTCTGCAAAGACAGGAAGCATCGGTATAATACAGCACCAGTCATTACACTGATACTCACTTCGCCACACTGAGCTCTCTGCCTCCCTGGCGTGTATCACCCTTGCTCACCAACACCAACACGCAGGCACCACGACTCCTACTTCATCTTTTCCCTATTATTTATCTTCTTCACTCTAGTCAGCAGCACATTCCTCTGCCATGTTCTTCCTGTTCCCTTACCTGAGTTCACTGATCACTCATATTTCCCGGCCACAGTTCCCGTGGCAGCCAAAATCATCCTGTCGCTGCTGGGCAAGATGGCCGTGGCCGCAGCTTTCCACCTTGCCTACCTCTTCACCGCCGAGCTGTTCACCACCCAGCAGCGCTCCCTCGCGGTCTGCCACTGTTGCCTCTTAGGGAGAGTTGGCAGCATTGCTTCCCCCTACATCAACGATATACTGGTGAGGGATTGGTCTTTGTCTATAGCAGCTATTTATGTGATGCATGTCCCGGTATGCATGTGGCTTCATTCTGATCAAGTATGATTATAAAAGTTGTAGTATGTGTTTTACGTTCTCTCTCTCTCTCTCTCTCTCTCTCTCTCTCTCTCTCTCTCTCTCTCTCTCTCTCTCTCTCTCTCTCTCTCTCTCTCTCAGGGAGAAGTAGCAAAATGGGCTCCGTCAGCAGTCTTCGCCGTGGGAGCATTTATCTCTTCCCTCCTCGCCCTTCTTCTGCCGGAGACTCTGAATAAGAAGCTTCCTGAGAACGACTTCGAGGAAGCCAAGGAGGAGGGGGAGGAGTCCCGCAAAGCCCCGAGCAGCGACCCGTCAGTCTGAGGCAAGGCACTCCTCTATTTTTTGTTTGACTTCAAGCCCAGTGTGTGGTGGGCATCTGGGTGCTGAAGCCACGCCGCGACTACCACAACGCTCTCATCGCAACGCACTCCACCGTGCACTCACCCACGGGTTTTTTTTATGGTAGTAAGGAAAGAAAGAACTGTGCACACCGACATTCTCTCTCTCTCTCTCTCTCTCTCTCTCTCTCTCTCTCTCTCTCTCTCTCTCTCTCTCTCAGGCAACATTTGTTTTGTCACGTGCATCCTTACCTCTCGGGTCTGGAGATTGCAGGTACACGGAAATAGGAAAAAAATAAAAGAAATAAACTTTGTAAAATGTGTAAAGTATTATGCTTAAGCTGCTGCGGTGTTATCATAGCGATGCACATCACACCTTCGCACATCACATCACATAATGTTACGTCACACTACGCTGTGCACTGTAATTGTATTGTTTATTATTAAGGCTCGTCACTTGAGAGACAAATGTTGATAAGCACTGCCATCATGCTAGATAACGAAAAGCGTCATCTACGCATGAAAATAATCAACACTCGGAGAACGCGCAACATCCTGGCCCGCCATCTGTTAGCCACTACATGCATTACTCTGTTCCTCCACCTCTCACTGGGCCCCACATCCCTCCCTGCGCCATCCTTCCTTATTCATCATAACTTCCACACGTGCGCTACTGGTTAATCAGGAAGCTCAGCTGATGTCCGCGAGTTGACCCAGGGACATGTACAGCAAACAACTACCATACACATACATATTCATACATACGCTTTTTACAAGTAGGAAAGAAATGTGTTTGTTTTACTTGTCATGTTTATTTAGTCTTGAATAGTTTTCTTTATTGATGTGTGATTTTTATTTTTCTCCCTTTTTCTTGGTCTTGTTCTTCATCATTTAATTTTGTTATTTTCTTTTCTTTTTTTTTTGTCTTCTTTAGTTTTGAATAATCTTACTTACCGTCTTGTTTTGTTTTGTTTTGTTTTTTGTTTTTTTTGTTTTTTTTTGTTTTTTTTCCTTGTCCCTTTTATCTCTGTGTTGTTCTTCATGTAATTTTGTCAATTTTATTTTCTCGTTCTTGTCCTTGAGTGTATTGTCCTGTTATACTAAATTTTCAGTTTAAGTGTTCCTGTATTTTAGATTTACTTTTATAAAGAGAAAGACTGTAAGGAGAGATTTAGAAAAGATATTTTTTTGTATTTTTCGTATAAAACCCTGTATAATGTTCCACTTTTTTTTTTTCTGTTGATAAAGGAAGTTACAAGCGTAATCACTGCCAGTCAGGAACACTACCTGAGCAAAGAAAGAAAGTTGAAGCTGTGGTGAGGTGCGAGTGAATGAAATAGGTGAACAGCAGACCTAAAGAAACAAGGAAAGAGAGAAAAAAATTAAGCTGTGTTGAGGTACGAGTGAGTGAAATAGATTACTGGTAAACGAAAGAAACGAAAGAAAGAAATTACCGAGGGAAAAAAAAAAAAAAAATGATGCTGTGTTGATATACGAGTGAAATGGATGCATGCCAGACGAAAAAAAAAAATCGAAAAAAAATGAAAATGAAGGTGTGTTTAGGTATGAGTGAAATGGAAGCCTGGCAGACCAAAACAAAGAAAGGCAAGCAATACAACGCAGTGGAAGGCAAGAAGCTGAGCAGAGAGATACTCGCAGACACACAGCAGCCGTTGAACAATACTCCCCTTGTCTGGACAGTCTGCTTTGTATGTACTACCTCGCTAGGCCTTCATACACACACACACGTACTACACAGGCATTGGTTTGTGTGGTGTATTGCTTATTACTTCACCACGTCTTCCTCTGCCACACTTACGCTGCGTTTTCTGTTGGTTCATATGCTCGTCTCATTTTTTTTTTTTTTTCCCTTTATTTTAGTTTTCCTTTTTTTTAGTTTTCTCTTTTTTTTCTCTCTTTCCTCATTCCTTTTCCTTCTTTTTTTTCCTCGCATCCATTAATAAGGTTTAGCTACTCAGTTCTTCCAGATTCTTGCGAGCAACGATTTCTGTTCAAACTTGTGTCTTGTAAGA